>NW_026645837.1:0-300000 GCF_949987535.1 Balaenoptera acutorostrata | reverse complement strand
GGCCAACCAAGCAACCTGGAAAGGCAAATCAGCGCTCCAAAGAAGTCTCGCTTCCCAGCGGGCAAAAGGGCCATGCGGAAAAAAGTGTCCAAACCAGAAGTGCAGGACCGGCCATGGAGAAATGGGAGCCTTGCTACGCTGATGGGTGGGATGTAAATTGCCAACAGCCACTCTGGAGAAGTGTACGGTGTGTTCTGAAACATCTAAAAAACACAGCTTCGAGAGCATAGGGCACTTCCACTCATGGGCGTATAAATTGGGAAAACTAAAAATCAGCAAGACACAGGCACCCCAAAGTTTAGGGCTGCTCTGTTGACAAGAACCCCCACTTCATTACACCTTAAATATCCTAGGAAAGAGAAAAATGGATAAAGAAGTTGTGGTCCTCATGTACAATGGAATATCACTCAGCCATGAAATTCACGTCATAAGGCTAGTAGCAGCACGATGAGTGGATTTAGGTACGACGATTCTAAGTGAAATAAGTCACACAGAAAAAGACACTTATCATAAGATACCACTTCTAGAGGGAATGTAAAAACCGCTACACTTGAACTGAATTACAAAACAGAACAGAGTCACACGTTTAGGAAACACACTATGGCTGCTGAACGGGAAAGGTGAGGTGGGGTGATGCATAAAACAAGGGTTTCAAATTAGCTCAGATACCGTTCCATAAACCCAATATGTAAGAGACAAGACCTATTCCTTTTTCAGTGAACTGGACTCAACACCCCCTATTCACCGCACAAGAATATATCTGACTAGTAAGAATCTTCAAACCTATGTATTGATATCTCTCTGTAAGTGAGTCAAGGGGGTGTAAAGCCTCATAAACACAGCCGTGAAAAGCAGCTAAACCCCATTATAAAAATAAATTACTTTTCAAAACCCGTGAAACAAAGACAGTGAAAGAGAGAGAAATTCTTACAAAATTCGTTCAGGGGCTGTGATGCAACCTGGATTGACCATATCTAGACCCACAGCTGATTGAGACATAAGGGTGGACACTCTTGGGGCTGAGAGGTTCGGTGAGGTTGGGTGAGCCAACGCAGACCCTTTCAAGTAATACTGCATGGTACCCATCCCATGGGTCCCAATCTCCAGGTTCAAGGGCATCTTCCTACGTCGAAAACAGGCATGAGAAACCCAGAAGATGGTACACCGTGTGATCGGGAAAGGTTTCTGAAACGCACCTCATTTCTCATCTCCTTTGCTCGGGTTCGCCATTCCAGCCGATTTACTAGCCATCTCCCTCCTTGGAGAATCAGCACCTTTACCCTCCTGTTCCGTACAGGTTGCAATTTGTCCTGAGGATGAACGGGAAGAGGGGGAACCAATGAGAGACTAGCTCTAGGTGTTGGGACAGGCACAGGTCACTCTATTTTCCCATCAGGAGGAAGAATTAAGCACAAGCTCAGCCTGCCCCCCAGAACCAGAAGAGGGCCTGAAGCAATCCTGCGCTTTTGCGGCCAGCTCCCAAAAAAGCGAGTTGAAAAATGGAGCTCAGGGGCACTGCAATTCACAAACCTGCAGAGTTTTAAATGATACCTCTCGTCCACAAATATATTAAGGGAAGGCAACGAAGAGGCTTTGAAAGCAAGGCAGAATTGCAGGAAACAGATTTCAGGAGGTAGATTCGAATCGCCTTGAAAGCACATGAAAAGCGGCAAAACGTGGACAATGATGCCCTTGGCCAAAAAGGGCGTATGCGTTTTTTCCTGAATATATTCAGGAAAAAACGCATACGCCCTTTTTGGCCAACCAAGCAACCTGGAAAGGCAAATCAGCGCTCCAAAGAAGTCTCGCTTCCCAGCGGGCAAAAGGGCCATGCGGAAAAAAGTGTCCAAACCAGAAGTGCAGGACCGGCCATGGAGAAATGGGAGCCTTGCTACGCTGATGGGTGGGATGTAAATTGCCAACAGCCACTCTGGAGAAGTGTACGGTGTGTTCTGAAACATCTAAAAAACACAGCTTGGAGAGCATAGGGCACTTCCACTCATGGGCGTATAAATTGGGAAAAATAAAAATCAGCAAGACACAGGCACCCCAAAGTTGAGGGCTGCTCTGTTGACAAGAACCCCCACTTCATTACACCTTAAATATCCTAGGAAAGAGAAAAATGGATAAAGAAGTTGTGGTCCTCATGTACAATGGAATATCACTCAGCCATGAAATCCACGTCATAAGGCTAGTAGCAGCATGATGAGTGGATTTAGGTACGACGATTCTAAGTGAAATAAGTCACACAGAAAAAGACACTTATCATAAGATATCACTTCTAGAGGGAATGTAAAAACCGCTACACTTGAACTGAATTACAAAACAGAACAGAGTCACACGTTTAGGAAACACACTATGGCTGCTGAACGGGAAAGGTGAGGTGGGTTGATGCATAAAACAAGGGTTTCAAATTAGCTCAGATACCGTTCCATAAACCCAATATGTAAGAGACAAGACCTATTCCTTTTTCAGTGAACTGGACTCAACACCCCCTATTCACCGCACAAGAATATATCTGACTAGTAAGAATCTTCAAACCTATGTATTGATATCTCTCTGTAAGTGAGTCAAGGGGGTGTAAAGCGGCATAAACACAGCCGTGAAAATCAGCTAAACCCCATTATAAAAATAAATTACTTTTCAAAACCCGTGAAACAAAGACAGTGAAAGAGAGAGAAATTCTTACAAAATTCGTTCAGGGGCTGTGATGCAACCTGGATTGACCATATCTAGACCCACAGCTGATTGAGACATAAGGGTGGACACTCTTGGGGCTGAGAGGTTCGGTGAGGTTGGGTGAGCCAACGCAGACCCTTTCAAGTAATACTGCATGGTACCCATCCCATGGGTCCCAAATCTCCAGGTTCAAGGGCATCTTCCTACGTCGAAAACAGGCATGAGAAACCCAGAAGATGGTACACCGTGTGATCGGGAAAGGTTTCTAAAACGCACCTCATTTCTCATCGCCTTTGCTCGGGTTCGCCATTCCATCCGATTTACTAGCCATCTCCCTCCTTGGAGAATCAGCACCTTTAACCTCCTGTTCCGTACAGGTTGCAATTTGTCCTGAGGATGAACGGGAAGAGGGGGAACCAATGAGAGACTAGCTCTAGGTGTTGGGACAGGCACAGGTCACTCTATTTTCCCATCAGGAAGAAGAATTAAGCACAAGCTCAGCCTGCCCCCCAGAACCAGAAGAGGGCCTGAAGCAATCCTGCGCTTTTGCGGCCAGCTCCCAATAAAGCGAGTTGAAAAATGGAGCTCAGGGGCACTGCAATTCACAAACCTGCAGAGTTTTAAATGATAACTCTCGTCCACAAATATATTAAGGGAAGGCAACGAAGAGGCTTTGAAAGCAAGGCAGAATTGCAGGAAACAGATTTTAGGAGGTAGATTCGAATCGCCTTGAAAGCACATGAAAAGCGGCAAAACGTGGACAATGATGCCCTTGGCCAAAAAGGGCGTATGTGTTTTTTCCTGAATATATTCAGGAAAAAACGCATATGCCCTTTTTGGCCAACCAAGCACCCTGGAAAGGCAAATCAGCGCTCCAAAGAAGTCTCGCTTCCCAGCGGGCAAAAGGGCCATGCGGAAAAAAGTGTCCAAACCAGAAGTGCAGGATCGGCCATGGAGAAATGGGAGGCTTGCTACGCTGATGGGTGGGATGTAAATTGCCAACAGCCACTCTGGAGAAGTGTACGGTGTGTTCTGAAACATCTAAAAAACACAGCTTGGAGAGCATAGGGCACTTCCACTCATGGGCGTATCAATTGGGAAAACTAAAAATCAGCAAGACACAGGCACCCCAAAGTTTAGGGCTGCTCTGTTGACAAGAACCCCCACTTCATTACACCTTAAATATCCTAGGAAAGAGAAAAATGGATAAAGAAGTTGTGGTCCTCATGTACAATGGAATATCACTCAGCCATGAAATCCACGTCATAAGGCTAGTAGCAGCACGATGAGTGGATTTAGGTACGACGATTCTAAGTGAAATAAGTCACACAGAAAAAGACACTTATCATAAGATATCAGTTCTAGAGGGAATGTAAAAACCGCTACACTTGAACTGAATTACAAAACAGAACAGAGTCACACGTTTAGGAAACACACTATGGCTACTGAACGGGAAAGGTGAGGTGGGGTGATGCATAAAACAAGGGTTTCAAATTAGCTCAGATACCGTTCCATAAAGCCAATATGTAAGAGACAAGACCTATTCCTTTTTCAGTGAACTGGACTCAACACCCCCTATTCACCGCACAAGAATATATCTGACTAGTAAGAATCTTCAAACCTATGTATTGATATCTCTCTGTAAGTGAGTCAAGGGGGTGTAAAGCGGCATAAACACAGCCGTGAAAAGCAGCTAAACCCCATTATAAAAATAAATTTCTTTTCAAAACCTGTGAAACAAAGACAGTGAAAGAGAGAGAAATTCTTACAAAATTCTTTCAGGGACTGTGATGCAACCTGGATTGACCATATCTAGACCCACAGCTGATTGAGACATAAGGGTGGACACTCTTGGGGCTGAGAGGTTCGGTGAGGTTGGGGGAGCCAACGCAGACCCTTTCAAGTAATACTGCATGGTACCCATCCCATGGGTCCCAAATCTCCAGGTTCAAGGCCATCTTCCTACATCGAAAACAGGCATGAGAAACCCAGAAGATGGTACACCGTGTGATCGGGAAAGGTTTCTAAAACGCACCTCATTTCTCATCTCCTTGACTCGGGTTCGCCATTCCAGCCGATTTACTAGCCATCTCCCTCCTTGGAGAATCAGCACCTTTAACCTCCTGTTCCGTACAGGTTGCAATTTGTCCTGAGGATGAACGGGAAGAGGGGGAACCAATGAGAGACTAGCTCTAGGTGTTGGGACAGGCACAGGTCACTCTATTTTCCCATCAGGAAGAAGAATTAAGCACAAGCTCAGACTGCCCCCCAGAACCAGAAGAGGGCCTGAAGCAATCCTGCGCTTTTGCGGCCCGCTCCCAAAAAAGCGAGTTGAAAAATGGAGCTCAGGGGCACTGCAATTCACAAACCTGCAGAGTTTTAAATGATACCTCTCGTCCACAAATATATTAAGGGAAGGCAACGAAGAGGCTTTGAAAGCAAGGCAGAATTGCAGGAAACAGATTTCAGGAGGTAGATTCGAATCGCCTTGAAAGCACATGAAAAGCGGCAAAACGTGGACAATGATGCCCTTGGCCAAAAAGGGCGTATGCGTTTTTTCCTGAATATATTCAGGAAAAAACGCATACGCGCTTTTTGGCCAACCAAGCAACCTGGAAAGGCAAATCTGTGCTACAAAGAAGTCTCGCTTCTCAGGGGGAAAAAGGGCCATGCGGAAAAATGTGTCCAAACCAGAAATGCAGGACAGGCCATGGAGAAATGGGAGCTTTGCTACGCTGATGGGTGGGATGTAAATTGCCAACAGCCACTCTGGAGAAGTGTACGGTGTGTTCTGAAACATATAAAAAACACAGCTTGGAGAGCATAGGACACTTCCACTCATGGGCGTATAAATTCGGAAAACTAAAAATCAGCAAGACACAGGCACCCCAAAGTTTAGGGCTGCTCTGTTGACAAGAACCGCCACTTCATTACACCTTAAATATCCTAGGAAAGAGAAAAATGGATAAAGAAGTTGTGGACCTCATGTACAATGGAATATCACTCAGCCATGAAATCAACGTCATAAGGCTAGTAGCAGCACGATGAGTGGATTTAGGTACGACGATTCTAAGTGAAATAAGTCACACAGAAAAAGACACTTATCATAAGATATCACTTATAGAGGGAATGTAAAAACTGCTACACTTGAACTGAATTGCAAAACAGAATAGAGTCACACGTTTAGAAAACACACTATGGCTGCTGAACGGGAAAGGTGAGGTGGGGTGATGCATAAAACAAGGGTTTCAAATTAGCTCCGATACCGTTCCATAAACCCAATATGTAAGAGACAAGACCTATTCCTTTTTCAGTGAACTGGACTCAACACCCCTTATTCACCGCACAAGAATATATCTGACTAGTAAGAATCTACAAACCTATGTATTGATATCTCTCTGTAAGTGAGTCAAGGGGGTGTAAAGCGGCATAAACACAGCCGTGAAAAGCAGCTAAACCCCATTGTAAAAATAAATTACTTTTAAAAACCAGTGAAACAAAGACAGTGAAAGAGAGAGAAATTCTTACAAAATTCGTTCAGGGGCTGTGATGCAACCTGGATTGACCATATCTAGACCCACAGCTGATTGAGACATAAGGGTGGACACTCTTGGGGCTGAGAGTTTCGGTGAGGTTGGGTGAGCCAACGCAGACCCTTTCAAGTAATACTGCAGGGTACCCATACCATGGGTCCCAAATCTCCAGGTTCAAGGGCATCTTCCTACGTCGAAAACGTGCATGGGAAACCCAGAAGATGGCACACCGTGTGATCGGGATAGGTTTCTAAAACGCACCTCATTTCTCATCTCCTTGTGTTCGGGTTCGCCATTGCAGCACCTTTACTAGCCATCTCCCTCCTTGGAGAATCAGCACCTTTAACCTCCTGTTCCGTACAGGTTGCAATTTGTCCTGAGGATGAACGGGAAGAGGGGGAACCAATGAGAGACTAGCTCTAGGTGTTGGGACAGGCACAGGTCACTCTATTTTCCCATCAGGAAGAAGAATTAAGTACAAGCTCAGCCTGCCCCCCAGAACCAGAAGAGGGCCTGAAGCAATCCTGCGCTTTTGCGGCCAGCTCCCAAAAAAGCGAGTTGAAAAATGGAGCTCAGGGGCACTGCAATTCACAAACCTGCAGAGTTTTAAATGATACCTCTCGTCCACAAATATATTAAGGGAAGGCAACGAAGAGGATTTGAAAGCAAGCCAGAATTGCAGGAAACAGATTTCAGGAGGTAGATTCGAATCGCCTTGAAAGCACATGAAAAGCGGCAAAACGTGGACAATGATGTCCTTGGCCAAAAAGGGCGTATGCGTTTTTTCCTGAATATATTCAGGAAAAAACGCATACGCCCTTTTTGGCCAACCAAGCAACCTGGAAAGGCAAATCAGCGCTCCAAAGAAGTCTCGCTTCCCAGAGGGCAAAAGGGCCATGCGGAAAAAAGTGTCAAAACCAGAAATGCAGGACCGGCCATGGAGAAATGGGAGCCTTGCTACGCTGATGGGCAGGATGTAAATTGCCAACAGCCACTCTGGAGAAGTGTACGGTGTGTCCTGAAACATCTAAATAACACAGATTGGAGAGCATAAGGCACTTGCACTCATGCACGTATAAATTGGGAAAACTAAAAATCAGCAAGACACAGGCACCCCAAAGTTTAGGGCTGCTCTGTTGACAAGAACCCCCACTTCATTACACCTTAAATATCCTAGGAAAGAGAAAAATGGATAAAGAAGTTGTGGTCCTCATGTACAATGGAATATCACTCAGCCATGAAATCAACGTCATAAGGCTAGTAGCAGCACGATGAGTGGATTTAGGTACGACGATTCTAAGTGAAATAAGTCACACAGAAAAAGACACTTATCATAAGATATCACTTAGAGAGGGAATGTAAAAACTGCTACACTTGAACTGCATTACAAAACAGAACAGAGTCACACGTTTAGAAAACACACTATGGCTGCTGAACGGGAAAGGAGAGGTGGGGTGATGCATAAAACAAGGGTTTCAAATTAGCTCTGATACCCTTCCATAAACCCAATATGTAATAGACAAGACCTACTCCTTGCTCAGTGAACTGGACTCAACACCCCCTATTCACCGCACAAGAATATATCTGAATAGTAAGAATCTTCAAACCTATGTATTGATATCTCTCTGTAAGTGAGTCAAGGGGCTGTAACACGGCATAAACACAGCCGTGAAAAGCAGCTAAACCCCATTATAAAAATAAATTTCTTTTCAAAACCTATGAAACAAAGACAGTGAAAGAGAGAGAAATTCTTACAAAATTCGTTCAGGGACTGTGATGCAACCTGGATTGACCATATCTAGACCCACAGCTGATTGAGACATAAGGGTGGACACTCTTGGGGCTGAGAGGTTCGGTGAGGTTGGGGGAGCCAACGCAGACCCTTTCAAGTAATACTGCATGGTACCCATCCCATGGGTCCCAAATCTCCAGGTTCAAGGGCATCTTCCTACGTCGAAAACAGGCATGAGAAACCCAGAAGATGGTACACCGTGTGATCGGGAAAGGTTTCTAAAACGCACCTCATTTCTCATCTCCTTTGCTCGGGTTCGCCATTCCAGCCGATTTACTAGCCATCTCCCTCCTTGGAGAATCAGCACCTTTAACCTCCTGTTCCGTACAGGTTGCAATTTGTCCTGAGGATGAACGGGAAGAGGGGGAACCAATGAGAGACTAGCTCTAGGTGTTGGGACAGGCACAGGTCACTCAATTTTCCCATCAGGAAGAAGAATTAAGCACAAGCTCAGCCTGCCCCCCAGAACCAGAAGAGGGCCTGAAGCAATCCTGCGCTTTTGCGGCCAGCTCCCAATAAAGCGAGTTGAAAAATGGAGCTCAGGGGCACTGCAATTCACAAACCTGCAGAGTTTTAAATGATAACTCTCGTCCACAAATATATTAAGGGAAGGCAACGAAGAGGCTTTGAAAGCAAGGCAGAATTGCAGGAAACAGATTTCAGGAGGTAGATTCGAATCGCCTTGAAAGCACATGAAAAGCGGCAAAACGTGGACAATGATGCCCTTGGCCAAAAAGGGCGTATGCGTTTTTTCCTGAATATATTCAGGAAAAAACGCATACGCCCTTTTTGGCCAACCAAGCAACCTGGAAAGGCAAATCAGCGCTCCAAAGAAGTCTCGCTTCCCAGCGGGCAAAAGGGCCATGCGGAAAAAAGTGTCCAAACCAGAAGTGCAGGATCGGCCATGGAGAAATGGGAGCCTTGCTACGCTGATGGGTGGGATGTAAATTGCCAACAGCCACTCTGGAGAAGTGTACGGTGTGTTCTGAAACATCTAAAAAACACAGCTTGGAGAGCATAGGGCACTTCCACTCATGGGCGTATAAATTGGGAAAACTAAAAATCAGCAAGACACAGGCACCCCAAAGTTTAGGGCTGCTCTGTTGACAAGAACCCCCACTTCATTACACCTTCAATATCCTAGGAAAGAGAAAAATGGATAAAGAAGTTGTGGTCCTCATGTACAATGGAATATCACTCAGCCATGAAATCCACGTCATAAGGCTAGTAGCAGCACGATGAGTGGATTTAGGTACGACGATTCTAAGTGAAATAAGTCACACAGAAAAAGACACTTATCATAAGATATCACTTCTAGAGGGAATGTAAAAACCGCTACACTTGAACTGAATTACAAAACAGAACAGAGTCACACGTTTAGGAAACACACTATGGCTGCTGAACGGGAAAGGTGAGGTGGGGTGATGCATAAAACAAGGGTTTCAAATTAGCTCAGATACCGTTCCATAAACCCAATATGTAAGAGACAAGACCTATTCCTTTTTCAGTGAACTGGACTCAACACCCCCTATTCACCGCACAAGAATATATCTGACTAGTAAGAATCTTCAAACCTATGTATTGATATCTCTCTGTAAGTGAGTCAAGGGGGTGTAAAGCGGCATAAACACAGCCGTGAAAAGCAGCTAAACCCCATTATAAAAATAAATTTCTTTTCAAAACCTGTGAAACAAAGACAGTGAAAGAGAGAGAAATTCTTACAAAATTCGTTCAGGGACTGTGATGCAACCTGGATTGACCATATCTAAACCCACAGCTGATTGAGACATAAGGGTGGACACTCTTGGGGCTGAGAGGTTCGGTGAGGTTGGGGGAGCCAACGCAGACCCTTTCAAGTAATACTGCATGGTACCCATCCCATGGGTCCCAAATCTCCAGGTTCAAGGCCATCTTCCTACATCGAAAACAGGCATGAGAAACCCAGAAGATGGTACACCGTGTGATCGGGAAAGGTTTCTAAAACGCACCTCATTTCTCATCTCCTTGACTCGGGTTCGCCATTCCAGCCGATTTACTAGCCATCTCCCTCCTTGGAGAATCAGCACCTTTAACCTCCTGTTCCGTACAGGTTGCAATTTGTCCTGAGGATGAACGGGAAGAGGGGGAACCAATGAGAGACTAGCTCTAGGTGTTGGGACAGGCACAGGTCACTCTATTTTCCCATCAGGAAGAAGAATTAAGCACAAGCTCAGACTGCCCCCCAGAACCAGAAGAGGGCCTGAAGCAATCCTGCGCTTTTGCGGCCCGCTCCCAAAAAAGCGAGTTGAAAAATGGAGCTCAGGGGCACTGCAATTCACAAACCTGCAGAGTTTTAAATGATACCTCTCGTCCACAAATATATTAAGGGAAGGCAACGAAGAGGCTTTGAAAGCAAGGCAGAATTGCAGGAAACAGATTTCAGGAGGTAGATTCGAATCGCCTGGAAAGCACATGAAAAGCGGCAAAACGTGGACAATGATGCCCTTGGCCAAAAAGGCCGTATGCGTTTTTTCCTGAATATATTCAGGAAAAAACGCATACGCGCTTTTTGGCCAACCAAGCAACCTGGAAAGGCAAATCTGTGCTACAAAGAAGTCTCGCTTCTCAGGGGGAAAAAGGGCCATGCGGAAAAATGTGTCCAAACCAGAAATGCAGGACAGGCCATGGAGAAGTGGGAGCCTTGCTACGCTGATGGGTGGGATGTAAATTGCCAACAGCCACTCTGGAGAAGTGTACGGTGTGTTCTGAAACATATAAAAAACACAGCTTGGAGAGCATAGGACACTTCCACTCATGGGCGTATAAATTCGGAAAACTAAAAATCAGCAAGACACAGGCACCCCAAAGTTTAGGGCTGCTCTGTTGACAAGAACCGCCACTTCATTACACCTTAAATATCCTAGGAAAGAGAAAAATGGATAAAGAAGTTGTGGACCTCATGTACAATGGAATATCACTCAGCCATGAAATCAACGTCATAAGGCTAGTAGCAGCACGATGAGTGGATTTAGGTACGACGATTCTAAGTGAAATAAGTCACACAGAAAAAGACACTTATCATAAGATATCACTTATAGAGGGAATGTAAAAACTGCTACACTTGAACTGAATTGCAAAACAGAATAGAGTCACACGTTTAGAAAACACACTATGGCTGCTGAACGGGAAAGGTGAGGTGGGGTGATGCATAAAACAAGGGTTTCAAATTAGCTCCGATACCGTTCCATAAACCCAATATGTAAGAGACAAGACCTATTCCTTTTTCAGTGAACTGGACTCAACACCCCTTATTCACCGCACAAGAATATATCTGACTAGTAAGAATCTACAAACCTATGTATTGATATCTCTCTGTAAGTGAGTCAAGGGGGTGTAAAGCGGCATAAACACAGCCGTGAAAAGCAGCTAAACCCCATTGTAAAAATAAATTACTTTTAAAAACCAGTGAAACAAAGACAGTGAAAGAGAGAGAAATTCTTACAAAATTCGTTCAGGGGCTGTGATGCAACCTGGATTGACCATATCTAGACCCACAGCTGATTGAGACATAAGGGTGGACACTCTTGGGGCTGAGAGGTTCGGTGAGGTTGGGTGAGCCAACGCAGACCCTTTCAAGTAATACTGCAGGGTACCCATACCATGGGTCCCAAATCTCCAGGTTCAAGGGCATCTTCCTACGTCGAAAACGTGCATGGGAAACCCAGAAGATGGCACACCGTGTGATCGGGATAGGTTTCTAAAACGCACCTCATTTCTCATCTCCTTGTGTTCGGGTTCGCCATTGCAGCACCTTTACTAGCCATCTCCCTCCTTGGAGAATCAGCACCTTTAACCTCCTGTTCCGTTCAGGTTGCAATTTGTCCTGAGGATGAACGGGAAGAGGGGGAACCAATGAGAGACTAGCTCTAGGTGTTGGGACAGGCACAGGTCACTCTATTTTCCCATCAGGAAGAAGAATTAAGTACAAGCTCAGCCTGCCCCCCAGAACCAGAAGAGGGCCTGAAGCAATCCTGCGCTTTTGCGGCCAGCTCCCAAAAAAGCGAGTTGAAAAATGGAGCTCAGGGGCACTGCATTTCACAAAACTGCAGAGTTTTAAATGATACCTCTCGTCCACAAATATATTAAGGGAAGGCAACGAAGAGGATTTGAAAGCAAGCCAGAATTGCAGGAAACAGATTTCAGGAGGTAGATTCGAATCGCCTTGAAAGCACATGAAAAGCGGCAAAACGTGGACAATGATGTCCTTGGCCAAAAAGGGCGTATGCGTTTTTTCCTGAATATATTCAGGAAAAAACGCATACGCCCTTTTTGGCCAACCAAGCAACCTGGAAAGGCAAATCAGCGCTCCAAAGAAGTCTCGCTTCCCAGAGGGCAAAAGGGCCATGCGGAAAAAAGTGTCAAAACCAGAAATGCAGGACCGGCCATGGAGAAATGGGAGCCTTGCTACGCTGATGGGCAGGATGTAAATTGCCAACAGCCACTCTGGAGAAGTGTACGGTGTGTCCTGAAACATCTAAATAACACAGATTGGAGAGCATAAGGCACTTGCACTCATGCACGTATAAATTGGGAAAACTAAAAATCAGCAAGACACAGGCACCCCAAAGTTTAGGGCTGCTCTGTTGACAAGAACCCCCACTTCATTACACCTTAAATATCCTAGGAAAGAGAAAAATGGATAAAGAAGTTGTGGTCCTCATGTACAATGGAATATCACTCAGCCATGAAATCAACGTCATAAGGCTAGTAGCAGCACGATGAGTGGATTTAGGTACGACGATTCTAAGTGAAATAAGTCACACAGAAAAAGACACTTATCATAAGATATCACTTAGAGAGGGAATGTAAAAACTGCTACACTTGAACTGCATTACAAAACAGAACAGAGTCACACGTTTAGAAAACACACTATGGCTGCTGAACGGGAAAGGTGAGGTGGGGTGATGCATAAAACAAGGGTTTCAAATTAGCTCTGATACCCTTCCATAAACCCAATATGTAATAGACAAGACCTACTCCTTGCTCAGTGAACTGGACTCAACACCCCCTATTCACCGCACAAGAATATATCTGAATAGTAAGAATCTTCAAACCTATGTATTGATATCTCTCTGTAAGTGAGTCAAGGGGCTGTAACACGGCATAAACACAGCCGTGAAAAGCAGCTAAACCCCATTATAAAAATAAATTTCTTTTCAAAACCTATGAAACAAAGACAGTGAAAGAGAGAGAAATTCTTACAAAATTCGTTCAGGGACTGTGATGCAACCTGGATTGACCATATCTAGACCCACAGCTGATTGAGACATAAGGGTGGACACTCTTGGGGCTGAGAGGTTCGGTGAGGTTGGGGGAGCCAACGCAGACCCTTTCAAGTAATACTGCATGGTACCCATCCCATGGGTCCCAAATCTCCAGGTTCATGGGCATCTTCCTACGTCGAAAACAGGCATGAGAAACCCAGAAGATGGTACACCGTGTGATCGGGAAAGGTTTCTAAAACGCACCTCATTTCTCATCTCCTTTGCTCGGGTTCGCCATTCCAGCCGATTTACTAGCCATCTCCCTCCTTGGAGAATCAGCACCTTTAACCTCCTGTTCCGTACAGGTTGCAATTTGTCCTGAGGATGAACGGGAAGAGGGGGAACCAATGAGAGACTAGCTCTAGGTGTTGGGACAGGCACAGGTCACTCAATTTTCCCATCAGGAAGAAGAATTAAGCACAAGCTCAGCCTGCCCCCCAGAACCAGAAGAGGGCCTGAAGCAATCCTGCGCTTTTGCGGCCAGCTCCCAATAAAGCGAGTTGAAAAATGGAGCTCAGGGGCACTGCAATTCACAAACCTGCACAGTTTTAAATGATAACTCTCGTCCACAAATATATTAAGGGAAGGCAACGAAGAGGCTTTGAAAGCAAGGCAGAATTGCAGGAAACAGATTTCAGGAGGTAGATTCGAATCGCCTTGAAAGCACATGAAAAGCGGCAAAACGTGGACAATGATGCCCTTGGCCAAAAAGGGCGTATGCGTTTTTTCCTGAATATATTCAGGAAAAAACGCATACGCCCTTTTTGGCCAACCAAGCAACCTGGAAAGGCAAATCAGCGCTCTAAAGAAGTCTCGCTTCCCAGCGGGCAAAAGGGCCATGCGGAAAAAAGTGTCCAAACCAGAAGTGCAGGATCGGCCATGGAGAAATGGGAGCCTTGCTACGCTGATGGGTGGGATGTAAATTGCCAACAGCCACTCTGGAGAAGTGTACGGTGTGTTCTGAAACATCTAAAAAACACAGCTTGGAGAGCATAGGGCACTTCCACTCATGGGCGTATAAATTGGGAAAACTAAAAATCAGCAAGACACAGGCACCCCAAAGTTTAGGGCTGCTCTGTTGACAAGAACCCCCACTTCATTACACCTTAAATATCCTAGGAAAGAGAAAAATGGATAAAGAAGTTGTGGTCCTCATGTACAATGGAATATCACTCAGCCATGAAATCCACGTCATAAGGCTAGTAGCAGCACGATGAGTGGATTTAGGTACGACGATTCTAAGTGAAATAAGTCACACAGAAAAAGACACTTATCATAAGATATCACTTCTAGAGGGAATGTAAAAACCGCTACACTTGAACTGAATTACAAAACAGAACAGAGTCACACGTTTAGGAAACACACTATGGCTGCTGAACGGGAAAGGTGAGGTGGGGTGATGCATAAAACAAGGGTTTCAAATTAGCTCAGATACCGTTCCATAAACCCAATATGTAAGAGACAAGACCTATTCCTTTTTCAGTGAACTGGACTCAACACCCCCTATTCACCACACAAGAATATATCTGACTAGTAAGAATCTTCAAACCTATGTATTGATATCTCTCTGTAAGTGAGTCAAGGGGGTGTAAAGCGGCATAAACACAGCCGTGAAAAGCAGCTAAACCCCATTATAAAAATAAATTACTTTTCAAAACCCGTGAAACAAAGACAGTGAAAGAGAGAGAAATTCTTCCAAAATTCGTTCAGGGGCTGTGATGCAACCTGGATTGACCATATATAGACCCACAGCTGATTGAGACATAAGGGTGGACACTCTTGGGGCTGAGAGGTTCGGTGAGGTTGGGTGAGCCAACGCAGACCCTTTCAAGTAATACTGCATGGTACCCATCCCAAGGGTCCCAAATCTCCAGGTTCAAGGGCATCTTCCTACGTCGAAAACAGGCATGAGAAACCCAGAAGATGGTACACCGTGTGATCGGGAAAGGTTTCTAAAACGCACCTCATTTCTCATCTCCTTTGCTCGGGTTCGCCATTCCAGCCGATTTACTAGCCATCTCCCTCCTTGGAGAATCAGCACCTTTAACCTCCTGTTCCGTACAGGTTGCAATTTGTCCTGAGGATGAACGGGAAGAGGGGGAACCAATGAGAGACTAGCTCTAGGTGTTGGGACAGGCACAGGTCACTCTATTTTCCCATCAGGAAGAAGAATTAAGCACAAGCTCAGCCTGCCCCCCAGAACCAGAAGAGGGCCTGAAGCAATCCTGCGCTTTTGCGGCCCGCTCCCAAAAAAGCGAGTTGAAAAATGGAGCTCAGGGGCACTGCAATTCACAAACCTGCAGAGTTTTAAATGATACCTCTCGTCCACACAAATATATTGAGTGAAGGCAACGAAGAGGCTATGAAAGCAAGGCACAATTGCAGGAAACAGATTTCAGGAGGTAGATACGAATCGCCTTGAAAGCACATGAAAAGTGGCAAAACGTGGACAATGATGCCCTTGGCCAAAAAGGGCGTATGCGTTTTTTCCTGAATATATTCAGGAAAAAACGCATACGCCCTTTTTGGCCAACCAAGCAACCTGGAAAGGCAAATCAGTGCTACAAAGAAGTCTTGCTTCTCAGGGGGAAAAAGGGCCATGCGGAAAAAAGTGTCAAAACCAGAAATGCAGGACCGGCCATGGAGAAATGGGAGCCTTGCTATGCTGATGGGAGGGATGTAAATTGCCAACAGCCACTCTGGAGAAGTGTACGGTGTGTCCTGAAACATCTAAAAAACACAGCTTGGAGAGCATAGGGCACTTCCACTCATGGGCGTATAAATTGGGAAAACTAAACATCAGCAAGACACAGCCACCCCAAAGTTTACGGCTGCTCTATTGACAAGAACCCCCACTTCATTACACCTTAAATATCCTAGAAAAGAGAAAAATGGATAAAGAAGTTGGGGTCCTCTTGTACAATGGAATATCACTCAGCCATGAAATCAACGTCATAAGGCTAGTAGCAGCACGATGAGTGGATTTAGGTACGACGATTCTAAGTGAAATAAGTCACACAGAAAAAGACACTTATCATAAGATTGCACTTATAGAGGGAATGTAAAAGCCGCTACAGTTGAAGTGAATTACAAAACAGAACATAGTCACACGTTTAGAAAACAAACTATGGCTGCTGAACGGGAAAGGTGAGGTGGGGTGATGCATAAAACAAGGGTTTCAAATTAGCTCCGATACCGTTCCATAAACCCAAAATGTAATAGACAAGACCTACTCCTTGCTCAGTGAACTGGACTCAACACCCCCTATTCACCGCACAAGAATATATCTGACTAGTAAGAATCTTCAAACCTATGTATTGATATCTCTCTGTAAGTGAGTCAAGGGGCTGTAACACGGCATAAACACAGCCGTGAAAAGCAGCTAAACCCCATTATAAAAATAAATTTCTTTTCAAAACCCGTGAAACAAAGACAGTGAAAGAGAGAGAAATTCTTACAAAATTCGTTCAAGGGCTGTGATGCAACCTGGATTGACCATATCTAGACCCACAGCTGATTGAGACATAAGGGTGGACACTCTTGGGGCTGAGAGGTTTGGTGAGGTTGGGTGAGCCAATGCAGACCCTTTCAAGTAATACTGCATGGTACTTATCCCATGGGTCCCAAATCTCCAGGTTCAAGGGCATCTTCCTACATCGAAAACATGCATGAGCAACACAGAAGATGGCACACCGTGTGATCGGGAAAGGTTTCTAAAACGCACCTCATTTCTCATCTCCTTGTGCTCGGGTTCGCCATTGCAGCCCCTTTACTAGCCTTCTCCCTCCTTGGAGAATCAGCACCTTTAAACTCCTGTTCCGTAGAGTTTGCAATTTGTCCTGAGGATGAACGGGAAGAGGGGGAACCAAAGAGAGACTAGCTCTAGGTGTTGGGACAGGCACAGGTCACTCTATTTTCCCATCAGGAAGAAGAATTAAGCACAAGCTCAGCCTGCCCCCCAGAACCAGAAGAGGGCCTGAAGCAATCCTGCGCTTTTGCGGCCAGCTCCCAAAAAAGCGAGTTGAAAAATGGAGCTCAGGGGCACTGCAATTCACAAACCTGCAGTGTTTTAAATGATAACTCTCGTCCACAAATATATTAAGGGAAGGCAACAAAGAGGCTTTGAAAGCAAGGCAGAATTGCAGGAAACAGATTTCAGGAGGTAGAATCGAATCGCCTTGAAAGCACATGAAAAGCGGCAAAACGTGGACAATGATGCACTTGGCTAAAAAGGGCGTATGCGTTTTTTCCTGAATATATTCAGGAAAAAACGCATACGCCCTTTTTGGCCAACCAAGCAACCTGGAAAGGCAAATCAGCGCTACAAAGAAGTCTCGCATCCCAGCGGTCAAAAGGGCCATGCAGAAAAAAGTGTCAAAACCAGAAATGCAGGAGCGGCCATGGAGAAATGGGAGACTTGCTACGCTGATGGGCGGGATGTAAATTGCAAACAGCCACTCTGGAGAAGTGTACGGTGTGTCCTGAAACATCTAAAAAACACAGCTTGGAGCGCATAGGGCACTTCCACTCATGGGCGTATAAATTGGGAAAACTAAATATCAGCAAGACACAGGCACCCCAAAGTTTAGGGCTGCTCTGCTGACAAGAACCCCCACTTCATTACACCTTAAATATCCTAGGAAAGAGAAAAATGGATAAAGAAGTTGGGGTCCTCATGTACAATGGAATATCACTCAGCCATGAAATCAACGTCATAAGGCTAGTAGCAGCACGATGAGTGGATTTAGGTACGACGATTCTAAGTGAAATAAGTCACACAGAAAAAGACACTTATCATAAGATATCACTTCTAGAGGGAATGTAAAAACCGCTACACTTGAACTGAATTACAAAACAGAACAGAGTCACACGTTTAGGAAACACACTACGGCTGCTGAACGGGAAAGGTGAGGTGGGGTGATGCATAAAACAAGGGTTTCAAATTAGCTCAGATACCGTTCCATAAACCCAATATGTAAGAGACAAGACCTATTCCTTTTTCAGTGAACTGGACTCAACACCCCCTATTCACCGCACAAGAATATATCTGACTAGTAAGAATCTTCAAACCTATGTATTGATATCTCTCTGGAAGTGAGTCAAGGGGGTGTAAAGCGGCATAAACACAGCCGTGAAAAGCAGCTAAACCCCATTATAAAAATAAATTACTTTTCAAAATCCATGAAACAAAGACAGTGAAAGAGAGAGAAATTCTTACAAAATTCGTTCAGGGGCTGTGATGTAACCTAGATTGACCATATCTAGACCCACAGCTGATTGAGACATAAGGGTGGACACTCTTGGGGCTGAGAGGTTCGGTGAGGTTGGGGGAGCCAACGCAGACCCTTTCAAGTAATACTGCATGGTACCCGTCCCATGGGTCCCAAATCTCCAGGTTCAAGGGCATCTTCCTACAACGAAAACATGCATGAGAAACCCAGAAGATGGTACACCGTGTGATCGGGAAAGGTTTCTAAAACGCATCTCATTTCTCATCTCCTTTGCTCGGGTTCGCCATTCCACCCGATTTACTAGCCATCTCCCTCCTTGGAGAATCAGCACCTTTAACCTCCTGTTCAGTACAGGTTGCAAATTGTCCTGATCATGAACGGGAAGTGGGGGAACCAATGAGAGACTACCTCTAGTGGTTGGGAAAGGCACAGGTCCCTCTATTTTCCCATCAGGAAGAAGAATTAACCACAGCTTCAGCCTGCCCCCCAGAACCAGAAGAGTGCCTGAAGCAATCCTGCGCTTTTGCGGCCAGCTCCCAAAAAGCGACTTGAAAAATGGAGCTCAGGGGCACTGCAATTCACAAACCTGCAGAGTTATAAATGATAACTCTCGTCCACAAATATATTGAGGGAAGGAAACGAAGAGGCTTTGAAAGCAACGCAGAATTGCAGGAAACAGATTTCAGGAGGTAGATTCGAATCGCTTTGAAAGCACATGAAAAGTGGCAAAACGTGGACAATGATGCCCTTGGCCAAAAAGGGCGTATGCGTTTTTTCCTGAATATATTCAGGAAAAAACGCATACGCCCTTTTTGGCCAACCAAGCAACCTGGAAAGGCAAATCAGCGCTCCAAAGAAGTCTCGCTTCCCAGAGGGCAAAAGGGCCATGCGGAAAAAAGTGTCAAAACCAGAAATGCAGGACCGGCCATGGAGAAATGGGAGCCTTGCTATGCTGATGGGCAGGATGTAAATTGCCAACAGCCACTCTGGAGAAATGTACGGTGTGTCCTGAAACATCTAAGTAACACAGATTGGAGAGCATAGGGCACTTCCACTCATGGGCCTATAAATTGGGAAAACTAAAAATCAGCAAGACACAGGCACCCCAAAGTTTAGGGCTGCTCTGTTGACAAGAACCCCCACTTCATTACACCTTAAATATCCTAGGAAAGAGAAAAATGGATAAAGAAGTTGGGGTCCTCATGTACAATGGAATATCACTCAGCCAAGAAATCAACCTCATAAGGCTAGTAGCAGCACGATGAGTGGATTTAGGTACGACGATTCTAAGTGAAATAAGTCACACAGAAAAAGACACTTATCATAAGATATCACTTATAGAGGGAATGTAAAAACCGCTACACTTGAACTGAATTACAAAACAGAACAGAGTCACACGTTTAGAAAACACACTATGGCTGCTGAACGGGAAAGGTGACGTGGGGTGATGCATAAAACAAGGGTTTCAAATTAGCTCCGATACCCTTCCATAAACCCAATATGTAATAGACAAGACCTACTCCTTGCTCAGTGAACTGGACTCAACACCCCCTATTCACCGCACAAGAATATATCTGACTAGTAAGAATCTTCAAACCTATGTATTGATATCTCTCTGTAAGTGAGTCAAGGGGCTGTAACACGGCATAAACACAGCCGTGAAAAGCAGCTAAACCCCATTATAAAAATAAATTTCTTTTCAAAACCCATGAAACAAAGACAGTGAAAGAGAGAGAAATTCTTACAAAATTCGTTCAGGGGCTGTGATGCAACCTGGATTGACCATATCTAGACCCACAGCTGATTGAGACATAAGGGTGGACACTCTTGGGGCTGAGAGGTTCGGTGAGGTTGGGTGAGCCAACGCAGACCCTTTCAAGTAATACTGCATGGTACCCATCCCATGGGTCCCAAATCTCCAGGTTCAAGGGCATCTTCCTACATGGAAAACATGCATGAGAAACCCAGAAGATGGTACACCGTGTGATCGGGAAAGGTTTCTAAAACGCACCTCATTTCTCATCTCCTTTGCTCGGGTTCGCCATTCCAGCCGATTTACTAGCCATCTCCCTACTTGGAGAATCAGCACCTTTAACCTCCTGTTCAGTACAGGTTGCAATTTGTCCTGAGGATGAAGGGGAAGAGGGGGAACCAATGAGAGACTAGCTCTAGGTGTTGGGACAGGCACAGGTCACTCTATTTTCCCATCAGGAAGAAGAATTAAGTACAAGCTCAGCCTGCCCCCCAGAACCAGAAGAGGGCCTGAAGCAATCCTGCGCTTTTGCGGACCGCTCCCAAAAAAGCGAGTTGAAAAATGGAGCTCAGGGGCACTGCAATTCACAAATCTGCCGAGTTTTAAATGATACCTCTCGTCCACAAATATATTAAGGGAAGGCAACGAAGAGGATTTGAAAGCAAGGCAGAATTCCAGGAAACAGATTTCAGGAGGTAGATTCGAATCGCCTTGAAAGCACATGAAAAGCGGCAAAACGTGGACAATGATGTCCTTGGCCCAAAAGGGCATATGCGTTTTTTCCTGAATATATTCAGGAAAAAACGCATATGCCCTTTTTGGCCAACCAAGAACCTGGAAAGGCAAATCAGTGCTCCAAAGAAGTCTCGATTCTCAGGGGGAAAAAGGGCCATGCGGAAAAAAGTGTCAAAACCAGAAATGCAGGACCGGCCATGGAGAAATGGGAGCCTTGCTACGCTGATGGGAGGGATGTAAATTGCCAACAGCCACTCTGGAGAAGTGTACGGTGTGTCCTGAAACATCTAAAAAACACAGCTTGGAGAGCATAGGGCACTTCCACTCATGAGCGTATAAACTGGGAAAACTAAACATCAGCAAGACACAGCCACCCCAAAGTTTAGGGCTGCTCTGTTGACAAGAACCCCCACTTCATTACACCTTAAATATCCTAGGAAAGAGAAAAATGGATAAAGAAGTTAGGGTGCTCATGTACAATGGAATATAACTCAGCCATGAAATCAACGTCATAAGGCTAGTAGCAGCACGATGAGTGGATTTAGGTACGACGATTCTAAGTGAAATAAGTCACACAGAAAAAGACACTTATCATAAGATATCACTTCTAGAGGGAATGTAAAAACCGCTACACTTGAACTGAATTACAAAACAGAACAGAGTCACACGTTTAGGAAACACACTATGGCTGCTGAACGGGAAAGGTGAGGTGGGGTGATGCATAAAACAAGGGTTTCAAATTAGCTCAGATACCGTTCCATAAACCCAATATGTAAGAGACAAGACCTATTCCTTTTTCAGTAAACTGGACTCAACACCCCCTATTCACCGCACAAGAATATATCTGACTAGTAAGAATCTTCAACCCTATGTATTGATATCTCTCTGTAAGTGAGTCAAGGGGGTGTAAAGCGGCATAAACACAGCCGTGAAAAGCAGCTAAACCCCATTATAAAAATAAATTACTTTTCAAAACCCGTGAAACAAAGACAGTGAAAGAGAGAGAAATTCTTACAAAATTCGTTCAGGGGCTGTGATGCAACCTGGATTGACCATATCTAGACCCACAGCTGATTGAGACATAAGGGTGGACACTCTTGGGGCTGAGAGTTTCGGTGAGGTTGGGTGAGCCAACGCAGACCCTTTCAAGTAATACTGCATGGTACCCATCCCATGGGTCCCAAATCTCCAGGTTCAAGGGCATCTTCCTACATGGAAAACATGCATGAGAAACCCAGAAGATGGTACACCGTGTGATCGGGAAAGGTTTCTAAAACGCACCTCATTTCTCATCTCCTTTGCTCGGGTTCGCCATTCCAGCCGATTTACTAGCCATCTCCCTACTTGGAGAATCAGCACCTTTAACCTCCTGTTCAGTACAGGTTGCAATTTGTCCTGAGGATGAAGGGGAAGAGGGGGAACCAATGAGAGACTAGCTCTAGGTGTTGGGACAGGCACAGGTCACTCTATTTTCCCATCAGGAAGAAGAATTAAGTACAAGCTCAGCCTGCCCCCCAGAACCAGAAGAGGGCCTGAAGCAATCCTGCGCTTTTGCGGACCGCTCCCAAAAAAGCGAGTTGAAAAATGGAGCTCAGGGGCACTGCAATTCACAAATCTGCCGAGTTTTAAATGATACCTCTCGTCCACAAATATATTAAGGGAAGGCAACGAAGAGGATTTGAAAGCAAGGCAGAATTGCAGGAAACAGATTTCAGGAGGTAGATTCGAATCGCCTTGAAAGCACATGAAAAGCGGCAAAACGTGGACAATGATGTCCTTGGCCCAAAAGGGCATATGCGTTTTTTCCTGAATATATTCAGGAAAAAACGCATATGCCCTTTTTTGCCAACCAAGCAACCTGGAAAGGCAAATCAGCGCTCCAAAGAAGTCTCGCTTCCCAGAGGGCAAAAGGGCCATGCGGAAAAAAGTGTCAAAACCAGAAATGCAGGACCGGCCATGGAGAAATGGGAGCCTTGCTACGCTGATGGGAGGGATGTAAATTGCCAACAGCCACTCTGGAGAAGTGTACGGTGTGTCCTGAAACATCTAAAAAACACAGCTTGGAGAGCATAGGGCACTTCCACTCATGGGCGTATAAATTGGGAAAACTAAACATCAGCAAGACACAGCCACTCCAAAGTTTAGGGCTGCTCTGTTGACAAGAACCCCCACTTCATTACACCTTAAATATCCTAGGAAAGAGAAAAATGGATAAAGAAGTTGGGGTCCTCTTGTACAATGGAATATCACTCAGCCATGAAATCAACGTCATAAGGCTAGTAGCAGCACGATGAGTGGATTTAGGTACGACGATTCTAAGTGAAATAAGTCACACAGAAAAAGACACTTATCATAAGATATCACTTATAGAGGGAATGTAAAAACCGCTACACTTGAACTGAATTACAAAACAGAACAGAGTCACACGTTTAGAAAACACACTATGGCTGCTGAACGGGAAAGGTGAGGTGGGGTGATGCATAAAACAAGGGTTTCAAATTAGCTCCGATACCGTTCCATAAACCCAAAATGTAATAGACAAGACCTACTCATTGCTCAGTGAACTGGACTCAACACCCCCTATTCACCGCACAAGAATATATCTGACTAGTAAGAATCTTCAAACCTATGTATTGATATCTCTCTGTAAGTGAGTCAAGGGGCTGTAACACGGCATAAACACAGCCGTGAAAAGCAGCTAAACCCCATTATAAACATAAATTTCTTTTCAAAACCTGTGAAACAAAGACAGTGAAAGAGAGAGAAATTCTTACAAAATTCCTTTAGGGGCTGTGATGCAACCTGGATTGACCATATCTAGACCCAAAGCTGATTGAGACATAAGGGTCGACAATCTTGGGGCTGAGAGGTTTGGTGAGGTTGGGTGAGCCAATGCAGACCCTTTAAAGTAATACTGCATGGTACCTATCCCATGGGTCCCAAATCTCCAGGTTCAAGGGCATCTTCCTACGTCGAAAACGTGCATGAGAAACCCAGAAGATGGTACACCGTGTGATCGGGAAAGGTTTCTAAAACGCACCTCATTTCTCATCTCCTTGTGCTCGTGTTCGCCATTCCAGCCCCTTTACTAGCCATCTCCCTCCTTGGAGAATCAGCACCTTTAACCTCCTATTCCGTACAGGTTGCAAATTGTCCTGATCATGAACGGGAAGTGGGGGAACCAATGAGAGACTAGCTCTAGTGGTTGGGACAGGCACAGGTCCCTCTATTTTCCCATCAGGAAGAAGAATTACCCACAGCCTCAGCCTGCCCCCCAGAACCAGAAGAGGGCCTGAAGCAACCCTGCGCTTTTGCGGCCAGCTCCCAAAAAGCGACTTGAAAAATGGAGCTCAGGGGCACTGCAATTCACAAACCTGCAGAGTTATAAATGATAACTCTCTTCCACAAATATATTGAGGGAAGGCAACGAAGAGGCTTTGAAAGCAAGGCAGAATTGCAGGAAACAGATTTCAGGAGGTAGATTCGAATCGCCTTGAAAGCACATGAAAAGTGGCAAAACGTGGACAATGATGCCCTTGGCCAAAAAGGGCGTATGCGTTTTTTCCTGAATATATTCAGGAAAAAACGCATACGCCCTTTTTGGCCAACCAAGCAACCTGGAAAGGCAAATCAGCGCTACAAAGAAGTCTCGCATCCCAGCGGTCAAAAGGGCCATGCAGAAAAAAGTGTCAAAACCAGAAATGCAGGAGCGGCCATGGAGAAATGGGAGCCTTGCTACGCTGATGGGAGGGATGTAAATTGCCAACAGCCACTCTGGAGAAGTGTACGGTGTGTCCTGAAACATCTAAAAAACACAGCTTGGAGCGCATAGGGCACTTCCACTCATGGGCGTATAAATTGGGAAAACTAAAAAGCAGCAAGACACAGCCACCCCAAAGTTTAGGGCTGCTCTGCTGACAAGAACCCCCACTTCATTACACCTTAAATATCCTAGGAAAGAGAAAAATGGATAAAGAAGTTGGGGTCCTCATGTACAATGGAATATCACTCAGCCATGAAATCAACGTCATAAGGCTAGTAGCAGCACGATGAGTGGATTTAGGTACGACGATTCTAAGTGAAATAAGTCACACAGAAAAAGACACTTATCATAAGATAGCACTCATAGAGGGAATGTAAAAACCGCTAGAGTTGAAGTGAATTACAAAACAGAACATAGTCACACGTTTAGAAAACACACTATGGCTGCTGAACGGGAAAGGTGAGGTGGGGTGATGCATAAAACAAGGGTTTCAAATTAGCTCCGATACCGTTCCATAAACCCAATATGTAATAGACAAGACCTACTCCTTGCTCAGTGAACTGGACTCAACACCCCCTATTCACCGCACAAGAATATATCTGACTAGTAAGAATCTTCAAACCTATGTATTGATATCTCTCTGGAAGTGAGTCAAGGGGGTGTAAAGCGGCATAAACACAGCCGTGAAAAGCAGCTAAACCCCATTATAAAAATAAATTACTTTTCAAAATCCATGAAACAAAGACAGTGAAAGAGAGAGAAATTCTTACAAAATTCGTTCAGGGGCTGTGATGTAACCTGGATTGACCATATCTAGACCCACAGCTGATTGAGACATAAGGGTGGACACTCTTGGGGCTGAGAGGTTCGGTGAGGTTGGGGGAGCCAACGCAGACCCTTTCAAGTAATACTGCATGGTACCCGTCCCATGGGTCCCAAATCTCCAGGTTCAAGGGCATCTTCCTACATCGAAAACATGCATGAGAAACCCAGAAGATGGTACACCGTGTGATCGGGAAAGGTTTCTAAAACGCATCTCATTTCTCATCTCCTTTGCTCGGGTTCGCCATTCCACCCGATTTACTAGCCATCTCCCTCCTTGGAGAATCAGCACCTTTAACCTCCTGTTCAGTACAGGTTGCAAATTGTCCTGATCATGAACGGGAAGTGGGGGAACCAATGAGAGACTACCTCTAGTGGTTGGGAAAGGCACAGGTCCCTCTATTTTCCCATCAGGAAGAAGAAATAACCACAGCTTCAGCCTGCCCCCCAGAACCAGAAGAGTGTCTGAAGCAATCCTGCGCTTTTGCGGCCAGCTCCCAAAAAGCGACTTGAAAAATGGAGCTCAGGGGCACTGCAATTCACAAACCTGCAGAGTTATAAATGATAACTCTCGTCCACAAATATATTGAGGGAAGGAAACGAAGAGGCTTTGAAAGCAACGCAGAATTGCAGGAAACAGATTTCAGGAGGTAGATTCGAATCGCTTTGAAAGCACATGAAAAGTGGCAAAACGTGGACAATGATGCCCTTGGCCAAAAAGGGCGTATGCGTTTTTTCCTGAATATATTCAGGAAAAAACGCATACGCCCTTTTTGGCCAACCAAGCAACCTGGAAAGGCAAATCAGCGCTCCAAAGAAGTCTCGCTTCCCAGAGGGCAAAAGGGCCATGCGGAAAAAAGTGTCAAAACCAGAAATGCAGGACCGGCCATGGAGAAATGGGAGCCTTGCTTTGCTGATGGGCAGGATGTAAATTGCCAACAGCCACTCTGGAGAAATGTACGGTGTGTCCTGAAACATCTAAGTAACACAGATTGGAGAGCATAGGGCACTTCCACTCATGGGCCTATAAATTGGGAAAACTAAAAATCAGCAAGACACAGGCACCCCAAAGTTTAGGGCTGCTCTGTTGACAAGAACCCCCACTTCATTACACCTTAAATATCCTAGGAAAGAGAAAAATGGATAAAGAAGTTGGGGTCCTCATGTACAATGGAATATCACTCAGCCAAGAAATCAACGTCATAAGGCTAGTAGCAGCACGATGAGTGGATTTAGGTACGACGATTCTAAGTGAAATAAGTCACACAGAAAAAGACACTTATCATAAGATATCACTTATAGAGGGAATGTAAAAACCGCTACACTTGAACTGAATTACAAAACAGAACAGAGTCACACGTTTAGAAAACACACTATGGCTGCTGAACGGGAAAGGTGACGTGGGGTGATGCATAAAACAAGGGTTTCAAATTAGCTCCGATACCCTTCCATAAACCCAATATGTAATAGACAAGACCTACTCCTTGCTCAGTGAACTGGACTCAACACCCCCTATTCACCGCACAAGAATATATCTGACTAGTAAGAATCTTCAAACCTATGTATTGATATCTCTCTGTAAGTGAGTCAAGGGGCTGTAACACGGCATAAACACAGCCGTGAAAAGCAGCTAAACCCCATTATAAAAATAAATTTCTTTTCAAAACCTGTGAAACAAAGACAGTGAAAGAGAGAGAAATTCTTACAAAATTCGTTCAGGGGCTGTGATGCAACCTGGATTGACCATATCTAGACCCACAGCTGATTGAGACATAAGGGTGGACACTCTTGGGGCTGAGAGGTTTGGTGAGGTTGGGTGAGCCAATGCAGACCCTTTAAAGTAATACTGCATGGTACCTATCCCATGGGTCCCAAATCGCCAGGTTCAAGGGCATCTTCCTACGTCGAAAACGTGCATGAGAAACCCAGAAGATGGTACACCGTGTGATCGGGAAAGGTTTCTAAAACGCACCTCATTTCTCATCTCCTTGTGCTCGTGTTCGCCATTCCAGCCCCTTTACTAGCCATCTCCTTCCTTGGAGAATCAGCACCTTTAACCTCCTATTCCGTACAGGTTGCAAATTGTCCTGATCATGAACGGGAAGTGGGGGAACCAATGAGAGACTAGCTCTAGTGGTTGGGACAGGCACAGGTCCCTCTATTTTCCCATCAGGAAGAAGAATTAACCACAGCCTCAGCCTGCCCCCCAGAACCAGAAGAGGGCCTGAAGCAACCCTGCGCTTTTGCGGCCAGCTCCCAAAAAGCGACTTGAAAAATGGAGCTCAGGGGCACTGCAATTCACAAACCTGCAGAGTTATAAATGATAACTCTCGTCCACAAATATATTGAGGGAAGGCAACGAAGAGGCTTTGAAAGCAAGGCAGAATTGCAGGAAACAGATTTCAGGAGGTAGATTCGAATCGCCTTGAAAGCACATGAAAAGTGGCAAAACGTGGACAATGATGCCCTTGGCCAAAAAGGGCGTATGCGTTTTTTCCTGAATATATTCAGGAAAAAAGGCATACGCCCTTTTTGGCAAACCAAGCACCCTGGAAAGGCAAATCAGCGCTCCAAATAACTCTCGCTTCCCAGCGGGCAAAAGGGCCATGCGGAAAAAAGTGTCCAAACCAGAAATGCAGGACCGGCCATGGAGAAATGGGAGCCTTGCTACGCTGATGGGCAGGATGTAAATTGCCAACAGCCACTCTGGAGAAATGTACGGTGTGTCCTGAAACATCTAAGTAACACAGATTGGAGAGCATAGGGCACTTCCACTCATGGGCGTATAAATTGGGAAAACTAAAAATCAGCAAGACACAGGCACCCCAAAGTTTAGGGCTGCTCTGTTGACAAGAACCCCCACTTCATTACACCTTAAATATCCTAGGAAAGAGAAAAATGGATAAAGAAGTTGGGGTCCTCATGTACAATGGAATATCACTCAGCCAAGAAATCAACGTCATAAGGCTAGTAGCAGCACGATGAGTGGATTTAGGTACGACCATTCTAAGTGAAATAAGTCACACAGAAAAAGACACTTATCATAAGATATCACTTATAGAGGGAATGTAAAAACCGCTACACTTGAACTGAATTACAAAACAGAACAGAGTCACACGTTTAGAAAACACACTATGGCTGCTGAACGGGAAAGGTGAGGTGGGGTGATGCATAAAACAAGGGTTTCAAATTAGCTCCGATACCCTTCCATAAACCCAATATGTAATAGACAAGACCTACTCCTTGCTCAGTGACCTGGACTCAACACCCCCTATTCACCGCACAAGAATATATCTGACTAGTAAGAATCTTCAAACCTATGTATTGATATCTCTCTGTAAGTGAATCAAGGGGCTGTAACACGGCATAAACACAGCCGTGAAAAGCAGCTAAACCCCATTATAAAAATAAATTTCTTTTCAAAACCTGTGAAACAAAGACAGTGAAAGAGAGAGAAATTCTTACAAAATTCGTTCAGGGGCTGTGATGCAACCTGGATTGACCATATCTAGACCCACAGCTGATTGAGACATAAGGGTGGACACTCTTGGGGCTGAGAGGTTTGGTGAGGTTGGGTGAGCCAATGCAGACCCTTTAAAGTAATACTGCATGGTACCTATCCCATGGGTCCCAAATCTCCAGGTTCAAGGGCATCTTCCTACGTCGAAAACGTGCATGAGAAACCCAGAAGATGGTACACCGTGTGATCGGGAAAGGTTTCTAAAACGCACCTCATTTCTCATCTCCTTGTGCTCGGGTTCGCCATTCCAGCCCCTTTACTAGCCATCTCCCTCCTTGGAGAATCAGCACCTTTAACCTCCTGTTCCGTACAGGTTGCAAATTGTCCTGATCATGAACGGGAAGTGGGGGAACCAATGAGAGACTAGCTCTAGTGGTTGGGACAGGCACAGGTCCCTCTATTTTCCCATCAGGAAGAAGAATTAACCACAGCCTCAGCCTGCCCCCCAGAACCAGAAGAGGGCCTGAAGCAACCCTGCGCTTTTGCGGCCAGCTCCCAAAAAGCGACTTGAAAAATGGAGCTCAGGGGCACTGCAATTCACAAACATGCAGAGTTATAAATGATAACACTCGTCCACAAACATATTGAGTGAAGGCAACGAAGAGGCTTTGAAAGCAACGCAGAATTGCAGGAAACAGATTTCAGGAGGTAGATACGAATCGCCTTGAAAGCACATGAAAAGTGGCAAAACGTGGACAATGATGCCCTTGGCCAAAAAGGGCGTATGCGTTTTTTCCTGAATATATTCAGGAAAAAACGCATACGCCCTTTCTGGCCAACCAAGCAACCTGGAAAGGCAAATCAGTGCTACAAAGAAGTCTCGCTTCTCAGGGGGAAAAAGGGCCATGCGGAAAAAAGTGTCAAAACCAGAAATGCAGGACCGGCCATGGAGAAATGGGAGCCTTGCTATGCTGATGGGAGGGATGTAAATTGCCAACAGCCACTCTGGAGAAGTGTACGGTGTGTCCTGAAACATCTAAAAAACACAGCTTGGAGAGCATAGGACACTTCCACTCATGGGCGTATAAATTGGGAAAACTAAACATCAGCAAGACACAGCCACCCCAAAGTTTACAGCTGCTCTATTGACAAGAACCCCCACTTCATTTCACCTTAAATATCCTAGAAAAGAGAAAAATGGATAAAGAAGTTGGGGTCCTCTTGTACAATGGATTATCACTCAGCCATGAAATCAACGTCATAAGGCTAGTAGCAGCACGATGAGTGGATTTAGGTACGACGATTCTAAGTGAAATAAGTCACACAGAAAAAGACACTTATCATAAGATAGCACTTATAGAGGGAATGTAAAAGCCGCTACAGTTGAAGTGAATTACAAAACAGAACATAGTCACACGTTTAGAAAACAAACTATGGCTGCTGAACGGGAAAGGTGAGGTGGGGTGATGCATAAAACAAGGGTTTCAAATTAGCTCCGATACCGTTCCATAAACCCAAAATGTAATAGACAAGACCTACTCCTTGCTCAGTGAACTGGACTCAACACCCCCTATTCACCGCACAAGAATATATCTGACTAGTAAGAATCTTCAAACCTATGTATTGATATCTCTCTGTAAGTGAGTCAAGGGGCTGTAACACGGCATAAACACAGCCGTGAAAAGCAGCTAAACCCCTTTATAAAAATAAATTTCTTTTCAAAACCCGTGAAACAAAGACAGTGAAAGAGAGAGAAATTCTTACAAAATTCGTTCAAGGGCTGTGATGCAACCTGGATTGACCATATCTAGACCCACAGCTGATTGAGATATAAGGGTGGACACTCTTGGGGCTGAGAGGTTTGGTGAGGTTGGGTGAGCCAATGCAGACCCTTTCAAGTAATACTGCATGGTACCCGTCCCATGGGTCCCAAATCTCCAGGTTCAAGGGCATCTTCCTACATCGAAAACATGCATGAGCAACACAGAAGATGGCACACCGTGTGATCGGGAAAGGTTTCTAAAACGCACCTCCTTTCTCATCTCCTTGTGCTCGGGTTCGCCATTGCAGCCCCTTTACTAGCCTTCTCCCTCCTTGGAGAATCAGCACCTTTAAACTCCTGTTCCGTAGAGTTTGCAATTTGTCCTGAGGATGAACGGGAAGAGGGGGAACCAAAGAGAGACTAGCTCTAGGTGTTGGGACAGGCACAGGTCACTCTATTTTCCCATCAGGAAGAAGAATTAAGCACAAGCTCAGCCTGCCCCCCAGAACCAGAAGAGGGCCTGAAGCAATCCTGCGCTTTTGCGGCCAGCTCCCAAAAAAGCGAGTTGAAAAATGGAGCTCAGGGGCACTGCAATTCACAAACCTGCAGTGTTTTAAATGATAACTCTCGTCCACAAATATATTAAGGGAAGGCAACGAAGAGGCTTTGAAAGCAAGGCAGAATTGCAGGAAACAGATTTCAGGAGGTAGATTCGAATCGCCTTGAAAGCACATGAAAAGCGGCAAAACGTGGACAATGATGCACTTGGCTAAAAAGGGCGTATGCGTTTTTTTCTGAATATATTCAGGAAAAAACGCATACGCCCTTTTTGGCCAACCAAGCAACCTGGAAAGGCAAATCAGCGCTACAAAGAAGTCTCGCATCCCAGCGGTCAAAAGGGCCATGCAGAAAAAAGTGTCAAAACCAGAAATGCAGGAGCGGCCATGGAGAAATGGGAGACTTGCTACGCTGATGGGCGGGATGTAGATTGCAAACAGCCACTCTGGAGAAGTGTACGGTGTGTCCTGAAACATCTAAAAAACACAGCTTGGAGCGCATAGGGCACTTCCACTCATGGGCGTATAAATTGGGAAAACTAAATATCAGCAAGACACAGGCACCCCAAAGTTTAGGGCTGCTCTGCTGACAAGAACCCCCACTTCATTACACCTTAAATATCCTAGGAAAGAGAAAAATGGATAAAGAAGTTGGGGTCCTCATGTACAATGGAATATCACTCAGCCATGAAATCAACGTCATAAGGCTAGTAGCAGCACGATGAGTGGATTTAGGTACGACGATTCTAAGTGAAATAAGTCACACAGAAAAAGACACTTATCATAAGATATCACTTATAGAGGGAATGTAAAAACCGCTACACTTGAACTGAATTGCAAAACAGAACAGAGTCACACGTTTAGAAAACACACTATGGCTGCTGAACAGGAAAGGTGAGGTGGGGTGATGCATAAAACAAGGGTTTCAAATTAGCTCAGATACCGTTCCATAAACCCAATATGTAAGAGACAAGACCTATTCCTTTTTCAGTGAACTGGACTCAACACCCCCTATTCACCGCACAAGAATATATCTGACTAGTAAGAATCTTCAAACCTATGTATTGATATCTCTCTGTAAGTGAGTCAAGGGGGTGTAAAGCGGCATAAACACAGCCGTGAAAAGCAGCTAAACCCCATTATAAAAATAAATTACTTTTCAAAACCCGTGAAACAAAGACAGTGAAAGAGAGAGAAATTCTTACAAAATTCTTTCAGGGGCTGTGATGCAACCTGGATTGACCATATCTAGACCCACAGCTGATTGAGACATAAGGGTGGACACTCTTGGGGCTGAGAGGTTCGGTGAGGTTGGGGGAGCCAACGCAGACCCTTTCAAGTAATACTGCATGGTACCCGTCCCATGGGTCCCAAATCTCCAGGTTCAAGGGCATCTTCCTACATCGAAAACATGCATGAGAAACCCAGAAGATGGTACACCGTGTGATCGGGAAAGGTTTCTAAAACGCACCTCATTTCTCATCTCCTTGTGCTCGGGTTCGCCATTCCAGCCCCTTTACTAGCCATCTCCCTCCTTGGAGAATCAGCACCTTTAACCTCCTGTTCCGTACAGGTTGCAAATTGTCCTGATCATGAACGGGAAGTGGGGGAACCAATGAGAGACTAGCTCTAGTGGTTGGGACAGGCACAGGTCCCTCTATTTTCCCATCAGGAAGAAGAATTAACCACAGCCTCAGCCTGCCCCCCAGAACCAGAAGAGGGCCTGAAGCAACCCTGCGCTTTTGCGGCCAGCTCCCAAAAAGCGACTTGAAAAATGGAGCTCAGGGGCACTGCAATTCACAAACATGCAGAGTTATAAATGATAACACTCGTCCACAAACATATTGAGTGAAGGCAACGAAGAGGCTTTGAAAGCAACGCAGAATTGCAGGAAACAGATTTCAGGAGGTAGATACGAATCGCCTTGAAAGCACATGAAAAGTGGCAAAACGTGGACAATGATGCCCTTGGCCAAAAAGGGCGTATGCGTTTTTTCCTGAATATATTCAGGAAAAAACGCATACGCCCTTTCTGGCCAACCAAGCAACCTGGAAAGGCAAATCAGTGCTACAAAGAAGTCTCGCTTCTCAGGGGGAAAAAGGGCCATGCGGAAAAAAGTGTCAAAACCAGAAATGCAGGACCGGCCATGGAGAAATGGGAGCCTTGCTATGCTGATGGGAGGGATGTAAATTGCCAACAGCCACTCTGGAGAAGTGTACGGTGTGTCCTGAAACATCTAAAAAACACAGCTTGGAGAGCATAGGACACTTCCACTCATGGGCGTATAAATTGGGAAAACTAAACATCAGCAAGACACAGCCACCCCAAAGTTTACAGCTGCTCTATTGACAAGAACCCCCACTTCATTTCACCTTAAATATCCTAGAAAAGAGAAAAATGGATAAAGAAGTTGGGGTCCTCTTGTACAATTGATTATCACTCAGCCATGAAATCAACGTCATAAGGCTAGTAGCAGCACGATGAGTGGATTTAGGTACGACGATTCTAAGTGAAATAAGTCACACAGAAAAAGACACTTATCATAAGATAGCACTTATAGAGGGAATGTAAAAGCCGCTACAGTTGAAGTGAATTACAAAACAGAACATAGTCACACGTTTAGAAAACAAACTATGGCTGCTGAACGGGAAAGGTGAGGTGGGGTGATGCATAAAACAAGGGTTTCAAATTAGCTCCGATACCGTTCCATAAACCCAAAATGTAATAGACAAGACCTACTCCTTGCTCAGTGAACTGGACTCAACACCCCCTATTCACCGCACAAGAATATATCTGACTAGTAAGAATCTTCAAACCTATGTATTGATATCTCTCTGTAAGTGAGTCAAGGGGCTGTAACACGGCATAAACACAGCCGTGAAAAGCAGCTAAACCCCATTATAAAAATAAATTTCTTTTCAAAACCCGTGAAACAAAGACAGTGAAAGAGAGAGAAATTCTTACAAAATTCGTTCAAGGGCTGTGATGCAACCTGGATTGACCATATCTAGACCCACAGCTGATTGAGATATAAGGGTGGACACTTTTGGGGCTGAGAGGTTTGGTGAGGTTGGGTGAGCCAATGCAGACCCTTTCAAGTAATACTGCATGGTACCCGTCCCATGGGTCCCAAATCTCCAGGTTCAAGGGCATCTTCCTACATCGAAAACATGCATGAGCAACACAGAAGATGGCACACCGTGTGATCGGGAAAGGTTTCTAAAACGCACCTCCTTTCTCATCTCCTTGTGCTCGGGTTCGCCATTGCAGCCCCTTTACTAGCCTTCTCCCTCCTTGGAGAATCAGCACCTTTAAACTCCTGTTCCGTAGAGTTTGCAATTTGTCCTGAGGATGAACGGGAAGAGGGGGAACCAAAGAGAGACTAGCTCTAGGTGTTGGGACAGGCACAGGTCACTCTATTTTCCCATCAGGAAGAAGAATTAAGCACAAGCTCAGCCTGCCCCCCAGAACCAGAAGAGGGCCTGAAGCAATCCTGCGCTTTTGCGGCCAGCTCCCAAAAAAGCGAGTTGAAAAATGGAGCTCAGGGGCACTGCAATTCACAAACCTGCAGTGTTTTAAATGATAACTCTCGTCCACAAATATATTAAGGGAAGGCAACGAAGAGGCTTTGAAAGCAAGGCAGAATTGCAGGAAACAGATTTCAGGAGGTAGATTCGAATCGCCTTGAAAGCACATGAAAAGCGGCAAAACGTGGACAATGATGCACTTGGCTAAAAAGGGCGTATGCGTTTTTTTCTGAATATATTCAGGAAAAAACGCATACGCCCTTTTTGGCCAACCAAGCAACCTGGAAAGGCAAATCAGCGCTACAAAGAAGTCTCGCATCCCAGCGGTCAAAAGGGCCATGCAGAAAAAAGTGTCAAAACCAGAAATGCAGGAGCGGCCATGGAGAAATGGGAGACTTGCTACGCTGATGGGCGGGATGTAGATTGCAAACAGCCACTCTGGAGAAGTGTACGGTGTGTCCTGAAACATCTAAAAAACACAGCTTGGAGCGCATAGGGCACTTCCACTCATGGGCGTATAAATTGGGAAAACTAAATATCAGCAAGACACAGGCACCCCAAAGTTTAGGGCTGCTCTGCTGACAAGAACCCCCACTTCATTACACCTTAAATATCCTAGGAAAGAGAAAAATGGATAAAGAAGTTGGGGTCCTCATGTACAATGGAATATCACTCAGCCATGAAATCAACGTCATAAGGCTAGTAGCAGCACGATGAGTGGATTTAGGTACGACGATTCTAAGTGAAATAAGTCACACAGAAAAAGACACTTATCATAAGATATCACTTATAGAGGGAATGTAAAAACCGCTACACTTGAACTGAATTGCAAAACAGAACAGAGTCACACGTTTAGAAAACACACTATGGCTGCTGAACAGGAAAGGTGAGGTGGGGTGATGCATAAAACAAGGGTTTCAAATTAGCTCAGATACCGTTCCATAAACCCAATATGTAAGAGACAAGACCTATTCCTTTTTCAGTGAACTGGACTCAACACCCCCTATTCACCGCACAAGAATATATCTGACTAGTAAGAATCTTCAAACCTATGTATTGATATCTCTCTGTAAGTGAGTCAAGGGGGTGTAAAGCGGCATAAACACAGCCGTGAAAAGCAGCTAAACCCCATTATAAAAATAAATTACTTTTCAAAACCCGTGAAACAAAGACAGTGAAAGAGAGAGAAATTCTTACAAAATTCTTTCAGGGGCTGTGATGCAACCTGGATTGACCATATCTAGACCCACAGCTGATTGAGACATAAGGGTGGACACTCTTGGGGCTGAGAGGTTCGGTGAGGTTGGGGGAGCCAACGCAGACCCTTTCAAGAAATACTGCATGGTACCCGTCCCATGGGTCCCAAATCTCCAGGTTCAAGGGCATCTTCCTACATCGAAAACATGCATGAGAAACCCAGAAGATGGTACACCGTGTGATCGGGAAAGGTTTCTAAAACGCACCTCATTTCTCATCTCCTTGGCTCGGGTTGGCCATTCCAGCCGATTTACTAGCCATCTCCCTCCTTGGAGAATCAGCACCTTTAACCTCCTGTTCCGTACAGGTTGCAAATTGTCCTGATCATGAACAGGAAGTGGGGGAACCAATGAGAGACTAGCTCTAGTGGTTGGGACAGGCACAGGTCCCTCTGTTTTCCCATCAGGAAGAAGAATTAAGCACAAGCTCAGACTGCCCCCCAGAACCAGAAGAGGGCCTGAAGCAATCCTGCGCTTTTGCGGCCAGCTCCCAAAAATCGACTTGAAAAATGGAGCTCATGGGCACTGCAATTCACAAACCTGCAGAGTTATAAATGATAACTCTCGTCCACAAATATATTGAGGGAAGGCAACGAAGAGGCTTTGAAAGCAAGGCAGAATTGCAGGAAACAGATTTCAGGAGGTAGATTCGAATCGCTTTGAAAGCACATGAAAAGTGGCAAAACGTGGACAATGATGCCCTTGGCCAAAAAGGGCGTATGCGTTTTTTCCTGAATATATTCAGGAAAAAACGCATACGCCCTTTCTGGCCAACCAAGCAACCTGGAAAGGCAAATCAGTGCTACAAAGAAGTCTCGCTTCTTAGGGGAAAAAGGGCCATGCGGAAAAAAGTGTCCAAACCAGAAATGCAGGAGCGGCCATGGAGAAATGGGAGCCTTGCTACGCTGATGGGCGGGATGTAAATTGCAAACAGCCACTCTGGAGAAGTGTACGGTGTGTCCTGAAACATCTAAAAAACACAGCTTGGAGCGCATAGGGCACTTCCACTCATGGGCGTATAAATTGGGAAAACTAAAAATCAGCAAGACACAGGCACCCCAAAGTTTAGGGCTGTTCTGCTGACAAGAACCCCCACTTCATTACACCTTAAATATCCTAGGAAAGAGAAAAATGGATAAAGAAGTTGGGGTCCTCATGTACAATGGAATATCACTCAGCCATGAAATCCACGTCATAAGGCTAGTAGCAGCACGGTGAGTGGATTTAGGTACGGCGATTCTAAGTGAAATAAGTCACACAGAAAAAGACACTTATCATAACATATCACTTATAGAGGGAATGTAAAAAACGCTACACTTGAACTGAATTACAAAACAGAACAGAGTCACACGTTTAGAAAACACACTATGGTTGCTGAACGGGAAAGGTGAGGTGGGGTGATGCATAAAACAAGGGTTTCAAATTAGCTCTGATACCGTTCCATAAACCCAATATGTAATAGACAAGACCTACTCCTTGCTCAGTGAACTGGACTCAACACCCCCTATTCACCGCACAAGAATATATCTGACTAGTAAGAATCTTCAAACCTATGTATTGATATCTCTCTGGAAGTGAATCAAGGGGGTGTAAAGCGGCATAAACACAGCCGTGAAAAGCAGCTAAACCCCATTATAAAAATAAATTACTTTTCAAAACCCATGAAACAAAGACAGTGAAAGAGAGAGAAATTCTTACAAAATTCGTTCAGGGGCTGTGATGCAACCTGGATTGACCATATCTAGACCCACAGCTGATTGAGACATAAGGGTGGACACTCTTGGGGCTGAGAGGTTCGGTGAGGTTGGGGGAGCCAACGCAGACCCTTTCAAGTAATACTGCATGGTACCCGTCCCATGGGTCCCAAATCTCCAGGTTCAAGGGCATCTTCCTACATCGAAAACATGCATGAGAAACACAGAAGATGGTACACCGTGTGATCGGGAAAGGTTTCTAAAACGCACCTCATTTCTCATCTCCTTTGCTCGGGTTCGCCATTCCACCCGATTTACTAGCCATCTCCCTCCTTGGAGAATCAGCACCTTTAACCTCCTATTCCGTACAGGTTGCAAATTGTCCTGATCATGAACGGGAAGTGGGGGAACCAATGAGAGACTAGCTCTAGTGGTTGGGACAGGCACAGGTCCCTCTATTTTCCCATCAGGAAGAAGAATTAACCACAGCCTCAGCCTGCCCCCCAGAACCAGAAGAGGGCCTGAAGCAATCCTGCGCTTTTGCGGCCAGCTCCCAAAAAGCGACTTGAAAAATGGAGCTCATGGGCACTGCAATTCACAAACCTGCAGAGTTATAAATGATAACTCTCGTCCACAAATATATTGAGGGAAGGCAACGAAGAGGCTTTGAAAGCAAGGCAGAATTGCAGGAAACAGATTTCAGGAGGTAGATTCGAATCGCTTTGAAAGCACATGAAAAGTGGCAAAACGTGGACAATGATGCACTTGGCTAAAAAGGGCGTATGCGTTTTTTTCTGAATATATTCAGGAAAAAACGCATACGCCCTTTTTGGCCAACCAAGCAACCTGGAAAGGCAAATCAGCGCTACAAAGAAGTCTTGCATCCCAGCGGTCAAAAGGGCCATGCAGAAAAAAGTGTCAAAACCAGAAATGCAGGAGCGGCCATGGAGAAATGGGAGCCTTGCTATGCTGATGGGAGGGATGTAAATTGCCAACAGCCACTCTGGAGAAGTGTACGGTGTGTCCTGAAACATCTAAAAAACACAGCTTGGAGAGCATAGGGCACTTCCACTCATGGGCGTATAAATTGGGAAAACTAAACATCAGCAAGACACAGCCACCCCAAAGTTTACGGCTGCTCTATTGACAAGAACCCCCACTTCATTACACCTTAAATATCCTAGAAAAGAGAAAAATGGATAAAGAAGTTGGGGTCCTCTTGTACAATGGAATATCACTCAGCCATGAAATCAACGTCATAAGGCTAGTAGCAGCACGATGAGTGGATTTAGGTACGACGATTCTAAGTGAAATAAGTCACACAGAAAAAGACACTTATCATAAGATAGCACTTATAGAGGGAATGTAAAAGCCGCTACAGTTGAAGTGAATTACAAAACAGAACATAGTCACACGTTTAGAAAACAAACTATGGCTGCTGAACGGGAAAGGTGAGGTGGGGTGATGCATAAAACAAGGGTTTCAAATTAGCTCCGATACCGTTCCATAAACCCAAAATGTAATAGACAAGACCTACTCCTTGCTCAGTGAACTGGACTCAACACCCCCTATTCACCGCACAAGAATATATCTGACTAGTAAGAATCTTCAAACCTATGTATTGATATCTCTCTGTAAGTGAGTCAAGGGGCTGTAACACGGCATAAACACAGCCGTGAAAAGCAGCTAAACCCCATTATAAAAATAAATTTCTTTTCAAAACCCGTGAAACAAAGACAGTGAAAGAGAGAGAAATTCTTACAAAATTCGTTCAAGGGCTGTGATGCAACCTGGATTGACCATATCTAGACCCACAGCTGATTGAGACATAAGGGTGGACACTCTTGGGGCTGAGAGGTTTGGTGAGGTTGGGTGAGCCAATGCAGACCCTTTCAAGTAATACTGCATGGTACCCGTCCCATGGGTCCCAAATCTCCAGGTTCAAGGGCATCTTCCTACATCGAAAACATGCATGAGCAACACAGAAGATGGCACACCGTGTGATCGGGAAAGGTTTCTAAAACGCACCTCATTTCTCATCTCCTTGTGCTCGGGTTCGCCATTGCAGCCCCTTTACTAGCCTTCTCCCTCCTTGGAGAATCAGCACCTTTAAACTCCTGTTCCGTAGAGTTTGCAATTTGTCCTGAGGATGAACGGGAAGAGGGGGAACCAAAGAGAGACTAGCTCTAGGTGTTGGGACAGGCACAGGTCACTCTATTTTCCCATCAGGAAGAAGAATTAAGCACAAGCTCAGCCTGCCCCCCAGAACCGGAAGAGGGCCTGAAGCAATCCTGCGCTTTTGCGGCCAGCTCCCAAAAAAGCGAGTTGAAAAATGGAGCTCAGGGGCACTGCAATTCACAAACCTGCAGTGTTTTAAATGATAACTCTCGTCCACAAATATATTAAGGGAAGGCAACAAAGAGGCTTTGAAAGCAAGGCAGAATTGCAGGAAACAGATTTCAGGAGGTAGAATCGAATCGCCTTGAAAGCACATGAAAAGCGGCAAAACGTGGACAATGATGCACTTGGCTAAAAAGGGCGTATGCGTTTTTTCCTGAATATATTCAGGAAAAAACGCATACGCCCTTCTTGGCCAACCAAGCAACCTGGAAAGGCAAATCAGCGCTACAAAGAAGTCTCGCATCCCAGCGGTCAAAAGGGCCATGCAGAAAAAAGTGTCAAAACCAGAAATGCAGGAGCGGCCATGGAGAAATGGGAGACTTGCTACGCTGATGGGCGGGATGTAAATTGCAAACAGCCACTCTGGAGAAGTGTACGGTGTGTCCTGAAACATCTAAAAAACACAGCTTGGAGCGCATAGGGCACTTCCACTCATGGGCGTATAAATTGGGAAAACTAAATATCAGCAAGACAAAGGCACCCCAAAGTTTAGGGCTGCTCTGCTGACAAGAACCCCCACTTCATTACACCTTAAATATCCTAGGAAAGAGAAAAATGGATAAAGAAGTTGGGGTCCTCATGTACAATGGAATATCACTCAGCCATGAAATCAACGTCATAAGGCTAGTAGCAGCACGATGAGTGGATTTAGGTACGACGATTCTAAGTGAAATAAGTCACACAGAAAAAGACACTTATCATAAGATATCACTTAGAGAGGGAATGTAAAAACCGCTACACTTGAACTGAATTAAAAAACAGAACAGAGTCACACGTTTAGGAAACACACTATGGCTGCTGAACGGGAAAGGTGAGGTGGGGTGATGCATAAAACAAGGGTTTCAAATTAGCTCAGATACCGTTCCATAAACCCAATATGTAATAGAGAAGACCTACTCCTTGCTCAGTGAACTGGACTCAACACCCCCTATTCACCACACAAGAATATATCTGACTAGTAAGAATCTTCAAACCTATGTATTGATATCTCTCTGTAAGTGAGTCAAGGGGGTGTAAAGCGGCATAAACACAGCCGTGAAAAGCAGCTAAACCCCATTATAAAAATAAATTACTTTTCAAAACCCGTGAAACAAAGACAGTGAAAGAGAGAGAAATTCTTACACATTTCGTTCAGGGGCTGTGATGCAACCTGGATTGACCATATCTAGACCCACAGCTGATTGAGACATAAGGGTGGACACTCTTGGGGCTGAGAGTTTTGGTGAGGTTGGGTGAGCCAACGCAGACCCTTTAAATTAATACTGCATGGTACCCATACCATGGGTCCCAAATCTCCAGGTTCAAGGGCATCTTCCTACATCGAAAACATGCATGAGAAGCCCAGAAGATGGTACACCGTGTGATCGGGAAAGGTTTCTAAAACGCACCTCATTTCTCATCTCCTTGTGCTCGGGTTCGCCATTCCACCCGCTTTACTAGCCATCTCCCTCCTTGGAGAATCAGCACCTTTAACCTCCTGTTCCGTACAGGTTGCAATTTGTCCTGAGGATGAACGGGAAGAGGGCGATCCAATGAGAGACTAGCTCTAGGTGTTGGGACAGGCACAGGTCACTCTATTTTCCCATCAGGAAGAAGAATTAACCACAAGCTCAGCCTGCCCCCCAGAACCAGAAGAGGGCCTGAAGCAATCCTGCGCTTTTGCGGCCAGCTCCCAAAAAAGCGAGTTGAAAAATGGAGCTCAGGGGCACTGCAATTCACAAACCTGCAGAGTTATAAATGATAACTCTCGTGCACAAATATATTGAGGGAAGGCAACGAAGAGGATTTGAAAGCAAGGCAGAATTGCAGGAAACAGATTTCAGGAGGTAGATTCGAATCGCCTTGAAAGCCCAAGAAAAGAGGCAAAAGGTGGACAGTGATGCCCTTGGCCAAAAAGGGCGTATGAGTTTTTTCCTGAATATATTCAGGAAAAAACGCATACGCCCTTTTTGGCCAACCAAGCAACCTGGAAAGGCCAATCAGCGCTCCAAAGAAGTCTCGCTTCCCAGCGGGCAAAAGGGCCATGCGGAAAAAAGTGTCCAAACCAGAAATGCAGGACCGGCCATGGAGAAATGGGAGCCTTGCTACGCTGATGGGTGGGATGTAAATTTCCAACAGCCACTCTGGAGAAGTGTACGGTGGGTCCTGAAACATCTAAAAAACACAGCATGGAGAGCATAGGGCACTTCCACACATGGGCGTATAAATTGGGAAACTAAAAATCAGCAAGACACAGGCACCCCAAAGTTTAGGGCTGCTCTGTTGACAAGAACCCCCACTTCATTACACCTTAAATATCCTAGGAAAGAGAAAAATGGATAAAGAAGTTGTGGTCCTCATGTACAATGGAATATCACTCAGCCATGAAATCAACGTCATAAGGCTAGGAGCAGCACGATGAGTGGATTTAGGTACGACGATTCTAAGTGAAATAAGTCACACAGAAAAAGACACTTATCATAAGATATCACTTCTAGAGGGAATGTAAAAACCGCTACACTTGAAATGAATTGCAAAACAGAACAGAGTCACACGTTTAGGAAACACACTATGGCTGCTGAACGGGAAAGGTGAGGTGGGGTTATGCATAAAACAAGGGTTTCAAATTAGCTCAGATACCGTTCCATAAACCCAATATGTAATAGACAAGACCTACTCCTTGCTCAGTGAACTGGACTCAACACCCCCTCTTCACCACACAAGAATATATCTGACTAGTAAGAATCTTCAAACCTATGTATTGATATCTCTCTGTAAGTGAGTCAAGGGGGTGTAAAGCGGCATAAACACAGCCGAGAAAAGCAACTAAACCCCATTATAAAAATAAATTACTTTTCAAAACCCGTGAAACAAAGACAGTGAAAGAGAGAGAAATTCTTACAAAATACATTCAGTGGCTGTGATGCAACCTGGATTGACCATATCTAGACCCACAGCTGATTGAGACATAGGGTGGACACTCTTGGGGCTGAGAGGTTTGATGAGGTTGGGTGAGCCAACGCAGATCCTTTAAAATAATACTGCATGGTACCATCCCATGGGTCCCAAATCTCCAGGTTCAAGGGCATCTTCCTACAACGAAAACATGCAAGAGAAGCTCAGAAGATGGTACACCGTGTGCTCGGGAAAGGTTTCTAAAACGCACCTCATTTCTCATCTCCTGTGCTCGGGTTCGCCATTCCAGCCTCTTTACCAGCCATCTCCCTCCTCGGAGAATCAGCACCTTTAACCTCCTGTTCCGTACAGGTTGCAATTTGTCCTGAGGATGAACGGGAAGAGGGGGAACCAATGAGCGACTAGCTCTAGGGGTTGGGACAGGCACAGGTCACTCTATTTTCCCATCAGGAAGAAGAATTAAGCACAAGCTCAGCCTGCCCCCCAGAACCAGAAGAGGGCCTGAAGCCATCCTGCACTTTTGCGGCCAGCTCCCAAAAAACCGACTGGAAAAATGGAGCTCAGGGGCACTGCAATTCGCAAACCTGCAGAGTTATTAATGATAACTCTCGTCCACAAATATATTGAGGGAAGGCAACGAAGAGGATTTGAAAGCAAGGCAGAATTGCAGGAAACAGATTTCAGGAGGCAGATTCGAATCGCCTTGAAAGCCCAAGAAAAGAGGCAGAAGGTGGACAGTGATGCCCTTGGCCAAAAAGGGTGTATGCGTTTTTTCCTGAATATATTCAGGAAAAAACGCGTACGCCCTTTTTGGCCAACCAAGCAACCTGGAAATGCAAATCAGCGCTCCAAAGAAGTCTCGCTTCCCAGCGGGCAAAAGGGCCATGCGGAAAAAAGTGTCCAAACCAGAAATGCAGGACCGGCCATGGAGAAATGGGAGCCTTGCTACGCTGATGGGCGGGATGTAAATTGCCAACAGCCACTCTGGAGAAGTGTACGGTGGGTCCTGAAACATCTAAAAAACACAGCTTGGAGAGCATAGGGCACTTCCACTCATGGGCGTATAAATTGGGAAACTAAAAATCAGCAAGACACAGGCACCCCAATGTTTAGGGCTGCTCTGTTGACAAGAACCCCCACTTCATTACACCTTAAATATCCTAGGAAATAGAAAAATGGATAAAGAAGTTGAGGTCCTCATGTACAACGGAATATCACTCAGCCATGAAATAAACGTCATAAGGCTAGTAGCAGCACGATGAGTGGATTTAGGTCCGACGATTCTAAGTGAAATAAGTCACACAGAAAAAGACACTTATCATAAGATATCACTTATAGAGGGAATGTAAAAACCGCTACACTTGAACTGAATTGCAAAACAGAACAGAGTCACACGTTTAGGAAACACACTATGGCTGCTGAACGGGAAAGGTGAGGTGGGGTGATGCATAAAACAAGTGTTTCAAATTAGCTCAGATACCGTTCAATAAACCCAAGATGTAATAGACAAGACCTACTCCTTGCTCAGAGAACTGGACTCAACACCCCCTATTCACCACACAAGAATATATCTGACTAGTAAGCATCTTCAAACCTATGTATTGATATCTCTCTGTAAGTGAGTCAAGGGGGTGTAAAGCGGCATAAACACAGCCGAGAAAAGCAGCTAAACCCCATTATAAAAATAAATTACTTTTCAAAACCCGTGAAACAAAGACAGTGAAAGAGAGAGAAATTCTTACACATTTCATTCAGGGGCTGTGATGCAACCTGGATTGACCATATCTAGACCCACAGCTGATTGAGACATAAGGGTGGACACTCTTGGGGCTGAGAGGTTTGGTGAGGTTGGGTGAGCCAACGCAGACCCTTTAAAGTAATACTGCATGGTACCCATCCCATGGGTCCCAAATCTCCAGGTTCAAGGGCATCTTCCTACATCGAAAACATGCATGAGAAGCCCAGAAGATGGTACACCGTGTGATCGGGTAAGGTTTCTAAAACGCACCTCATTTCTCATCTCCTTGTGCTCGGGTTCACCATTCCAGCCGCTTTACTAGCCATCTCCCTCCTTGGAGAATCAGCACTTTTAACCTCCTGTTCCGTACATGTTGCAATTTGTCCTGAGTATGAACGGGAAGAGGGCGAACCAATGAGAGACTAGCTCTAGGTGTTGGGACAGGCACAGGTCACTCTATTTTCCCATCAGGAAGAAGAATTAACCACAGCTCAGCCTGCCCCCCAGAACCAGAAGAGGGCCTGAAGCAATCCTGCACTTTTGCGGCCAGCTCCCAAAAAAGCGAGTTGAAAAATGGAGCTCAGGGGTACTGCAATTCACAAACCTGCAGAGTTATAAATGATAATTCTCGTCCACAAATATATTAAGGGAAGGCAACGAAGAAGATTTGAAAGCAAGGCAGAATTGCAGGAAACAGATTTCAGGAGGTAGATTCGAATCACCTTGAAAGCACATGAAATGCGGCAAAACGTGGAAAATGATGCCCTTGGCCAAAAAGGGCGTATGCGTTTTTTCCTGAATATATTCAGGAAAAAACGCATACGCCCTTTTTGGCCAACCAAGCAACCTGGAAAGGCAAATCAGCGCTCCAAAGAAGTCTCGCTTCCCAGCGGGCAAAAGGGCCATGCGGAAATAAGTGTCCAAACCAGAAATGCAGGACCGGCCATGGAGAAATGGGAGCCTTGCTACGCTGATGGGCGGGATGTAAATTGCCAACAGCCACTCTGGAGAAGTGTACGGTGGGTCCTGAAACATCTAAAAAACACAGCTTAGAGAGCATAGGGCACTTCCACTCATGGGTGTATAAATTGGGAAAACTTAAAATAAGAAAGATACAGGCACCCCAAAGTTTAGGGCTGCTCTGTTGACAAGAACCCCCACTTCATTACACCTTAAATATCCTAGGAAAGCGAAAAATGGATAAAGAATTTGTGGTCCTCATGTACAATGGAATATCACTCAGCCATGAAATCCACGTCATAAGGCTAGTAGCAGCACGATGAGTGGATTTAGGTACGACGATTCTAAGTGAAATAAGTCACACAGAAAAAGACACTTATCATAAGATATCACTTATAGAGGGAATGTAAAAACCGCTACACTTGAACTGAATTACAAAACAGAACAGAGTCACACGTTTAGAAAACACACTATGGCTGCTGAACGGGAAAGGTGAGGTGGGGTGATGCATAAAACAAGGGTTTCAAATTAGCTCAGATACCGTTCCAAAAACCCAATATGTAATAGACAAGACCTACTCCTTGCTCAGTGAACTGGACTCAACACCCCCTATTCACCACACAAGAATATATCTGACTAGTAAGAATCGTCAAACCTATGTACTGATATCTCTCTGTAAGTGAGTCAAGGGGGTGTAAAGCGGCATAAACACAGCCGTGAAAAGCAGCTAAACCCCATTATAAAAATAAATTACTTTTCAAAACCCGTGAAACAAAGACAGTGGAAGAGAGAGAAATTCTTACAAAATTCGTTCAGGGGCTGTGATGGAACCTGGATTGACCATAACTAGACCCACAGCTGATTGAGACATAAGGGTGGACACTCTTGGGGCTGAAAGGTTTGGTGAGGTTGTGGGAGCCAACGCAGACCCTTTAAAGTAATACTGCATGGTACCCATCCCATGGGTCTCAAATCTCTAGGTTAAAGGGCATCTTCCTACATCGAAAACATGCATGAGAAACCCAGAAGATGGTACACCGTGTGATCGGGAAAGGTTTCTAAAACGCACCTCATTTCTCATCTCCTTTGCTCGGGTTCGCCATTCCAGCCGATTTACTAGCCATCTCCCTCCTTGGAGAATCAGCACCTTTAACCTCCTGTTCCGTACAGGTTGCAATTTGTCCTGAGGATGAACGGGAAGAGGGCGAACCAATGAGAGACTAGCTCTAGGTGTTGGGACAGGCACAGGTCACTCTATTTTCCCATCAGGAAGAAGAATTAACCACAAGCTCAGCCTGCCCCCCTAGAACCAGAAGAGGGCCTGAAGCAATCCTGCACTTTTGCGGCCAGCTCCCAAAAAAGCGAGTTGAAAAATGGAGCTCAGGGGCACTGCAATTCACAAACCTGCAGAGTTAAAAATGATAACTCTCGTCCACAAATACATTGAGGGAAGGCAACGAAGAGGATTTGAAAGCAAGGCAGAATTGCAGGAAACAGATTTCAGGAGGTAGATTCGAATCGCCTTGAAAGCACATGAAAAGCGGCAAAACGTGGACAATGATGCCCTTGGCCAAAAAGGGCGTATGCGTTTTTTCCTGAATATATTCAGGAAAAACGCATACGCCCTTTTTGGCCAACCAAGCAACCTGGAAAGGCCAATCAGCGCTCCAAAGAAGTCTCGCTTCCCAGCGGGCAAAAGGGCCATGCGGAAAAAAGTGTCCAAACCAGAAATGCAGGACTGGCCATGGAGAAATGGGAGCCTTGCTACGCTGATGGGTGGTATGTAAATTGCCAACAGCCACTCTGGAGAACTGTACGGTGTGTCCTGAAACATCTAAAAAACAGCTTGGAGAGGATAGGGCACTTCCACTCATGGGCGTATAAATTGGGAAAACTAAAAATCAGCAAGACACAGGCACCCCAAAGTTTAGGGCTGCTCTGTTGACAAACACCCCCACTTCATTACACCTTAAATATCCTAGGAAAGAGAAAACTGGATAAAGAAGTTGTGGTCCTCATGTACAATGGAATATCACTCAGCCATGAAATCAACGTCATAAGGCTAGTAGCAGCACGATGAGTGGATTTAGGTCCGACGATTCTAAGTGAAATAAGTCACACAGAAAAAGACACTTATCATAAGATATCACTTATAGAGGGAATGTAAAAACCGCTACATTGGAACTGAATTACAAAACAGAACAGAGTCACACGTTCAGAAAACACACTATGGCTGCTGAAGCGGAAAGGTGAGGTGGGGTGATGCATAAAACAAGGGTTTCAAATTAGCTCAGATACCGTTCCATAAACCCAATATGTAATAGACAAGACCTACTCCTTGCTCAGTGAACTGGACTCAACACCCCCTATTCACCGCACAAGAATATATCTGACTAGTAAGAATCGTCAAACCTATGTACTGATATCTCTCTGTAAGTGAGTCAAGGGGGTGTAAAGCGGCATAAACACAGCCGTGAAAAGCAGCTAAACCCCATTATAAAAATAAATTACTTTTCAAAACCCGTGAAACAAAGACAGTGGAAGAGAGAGAAATTCTTACAAAATTCGTTCAGGGGCTGTGATGCAACCTGGATTGACCATATCTAGACCCACAGCTGATTGAGACATAAGGGTGGACACTCTTGGGGCTGAAAGGGTTGGTGAGGTTGTGTGAGCCAACGCAGACCCTTTAAAGTAATACTGCATGGTACCCATCCCATGGGTCCCAAATCTCTAGGTTAAAGGGCATCTTCCTACGTCGAAAACATGCATGAGAAACCCAAAAGATGGTACACCATGTGATCGGGAAAGGTTTCTAAAACACACCTCATTTCTCATGTCCTTGTGCTCGGGTTCGCCATTCCAGCCGCTTTACTAGCCATCTCCCTCCTTGGAGAATCAGCACCTTTAACCTCCTGTTCCGTACAGGTTGCAATTTGTCCTGAGTATGAACGGGAAGAGGGCGAACCAATGAGAGACTAGCTCTAGGTGTTGGGACAGGCACAGGTCACTCTATTTTCCCAACAGGAAGAAGAATTAACCACAAGCTCAGCCTGCCCCCCAGAACCAGAAGAGGGCCTGAAGCAATCCTGCACTTTTGCGTCCAGCTCCCAAAAAAGCGAGTTGAAAAATGGAGCCCATGGGCACTGCAATTCACAAACCTGCAGAGTTAAAAATGATAACTCTCGTCCACAAATATATTGAGGGAAGGCAACGAAGAGGCTTTGAAAGCAAGGCAGAATTGCAGGAAACAGATTTCAGGAGGTAGATTCGAATCGCCTTGAAAGCCCATGAAAAGCGGCAAAACGTGGACAGTGATGCCCTTGGCCAAAAAGGGCGTATGCGTTTTTTCCTGAATATATTCAGGAAAAAACGCATATGCCCTTTTTGGCCAACCAAGCAACCTGGAAAGGCAAATCAGCGCTCCAAAAAAGTCTCGCTTCCCAGCGGGCAAAAGGGCCATGCGGAAAAAAGTGTCCAAACCAGAAATGCAGGACCGGCCATGGAGAAATGGGAGCCTTGCTACCCTGATGGGCGGGACGTAAATTGCCAACAGCCACTCTGGAGAAGTGTACGGTGTGTCCTGAGACATCTAAAAAACACAGCTTAGAGAGTATAGGGCACTTCCACTCATGGGCGTATAAATTGGGAAAACTAAAATCAGCAAGACACAGGCACACCAAAGTTTAGGGCTGCTCTGTTGACAAACACCCCCACTTCAGTACACCTTAAATATCCTAGGAAAGAGAAAAATGGATAAAGAAGTTGTGGTCCTCATGTACAATGGAATATCACTCAGCCATGAAATCAACGTCATAAGGCTAGTAGCAGCACGATGAGTGGATTTAGGTCCGACGATTCTAAGTGAAATAAGTCACACAGAAACAGACACTTATCATAAGATATCACTTATAGAGGGAATGTAAAAAACGCTACACTTGAACTGAATTACAAAACAGAACAGAGTCACACATTCAGAAATCACACTATGGCTGCTGAAGCGGAAAGGTGAGGTGGGGTGATGCATAAAACAAGGGTTTCAAATTAGCTCAGATACCGTTCCATAAACCCAATATGTAATAGACAAGACCTACTCCTTGCTCAGTGAACTGGACTCAACACCCCCTATTCACCGCACAAGAATATATCTGACTAGTAAGAATCGTCAAACCTATGTACTGATATCTCTCTGTAAGTGAGTCAAGGGGGTGTAAAGCGGCATAAACACAGCCGTGAAAAGCAGCTAAACCCCATTATAAAAATAAATTACTTTTCAAAACCCGTGAAACAAAGACAGTGGAAGAGAGAGAAATTCTTACAAAATTCGTTCAGGGGCTGTGATGGAACCTGGATTGACCATAACTAGACCCACAGCTGATTGAGACATAAGGGTGGACACTCTTGGGGCTGAAAGGTTTGGTGAGGTTGTGTGAGCCAACGCAGACCCTTTAAAGTAATACTGCATGGTACCCATCCCATGGGTCCCAAATCTCTAGGTTAAAGGGCATCTTCCTACATCGAAAACATGCATGAGAAACCCAGAAGATGGTACACCATGTGATCGGGAAAGGTTTCTAAAACGCACCTCATTTCTCATCTCCTTGTGCTCGGGTTCGCCATTCCAGCCGCTTTACTAGCCATCTCCCTCCTTGGAGAATCAGCACCTTTTACCTCCTGTTCCGTACAGGTTGCAATTTGTCCTGAGGATGAACGGGAAGAGGGCGAACCAATGAGAGACTAGCTCTAGGTGTTGGGACAGGCACAGGTCACTCTATTTTCCCATCAGGAAGAAGAATTAACCACAAGCTCAGCCTGCCCACCAGAACCAGAAGAGGGCCTGAAGCAATCCTGCACTTTTGCGTCCAGCTCCCAAAAAAGCGAGTTGAAAAATGGAGCTCAGGGGCACTGCAATTCACAAACCTGCAGAGTTAAAAATGATAACTCTCGTCCACAAATATATTGAGGGAAGGCAACGAAGAGGATTTGAAAGCAAGGCAGAATTGCAGGAAACAGATTTCAGGAGGTAGATTCGAATCGCCTTGAAAGCCCATGAAAAGCGGCAAAACGTGGACAGTGATGCCCTTGGCCAAAAAGGGCGTATGCGTTTTTTCCTGAATATATTCACGAAAAAACGCATACGCCCTTTTTGGCCAACCAAGCAACCTGGAAAGGCAAATCAGCGCTCCAAAGAAGTCTCGCTTCCCAGCGGGCAAAAGGGCCATGCGGAAAAAAGTGTCCAAACCAGAAATGCAGGACCGGCCATGGAGAAATGGGAGCCTTTCTACGCTGATGGGCGGGATGTAAATTGCCAACAGCTACTCTGGAGAAGTGTACGGTGTGTCCTGAAACATCTAAAAAACAGCTTGGAGAGCATAGGGCACTTCCACTCATGGGCGTATAAATTGGGAAAACTAAAAATCAGCAAGACACAGGCACCCCAAAGTTTAGGGCTGCTCTGTTGACAAGAACCCCCACTTCATTACACCTTAAATATCCTAGGAAAGAGAAAAATGGATAAAGAAATTGTGGTCCTTATGTACAATGGAATATCTCTCAGCCATAATATCAACGTCATAAGGCTAGTAGCAGCACGATGAGTGGATTTAGGTCCGACGATTCTAAGTGAAATAAGTCACACAGAAAAAGACACTTATCATAAGATATCACTTATAGAGGGAATGTAAAAACCGCTACACTTGAACTGATTTACAAAACAGAACAGAGTCACATGTTTAGAAAACACACTATGGCTGCTGAACGGTAAAGATGAGGTGGGGTGATGCATAAAACAAGGGTTTCAAATTAGCTCAGATACCGTTCCATAAACCCAATATGTAATAGACAAGACCTACTCCTTGCTCAGTGAACTGGACTCAACATCCCCTATTCACCACACAAGAATATATCTGACTAGTAAGAATCTTCAAACCTATGTATTGATATCTCTCTGTAAGTGAGTCAAGGGGGTGTAAAGCGGCATAAACACAGCCGTGAAAAGCAGCTAAACCCCATTATAAAAATAAATTACTTTTCAAAACCCGTGAAACAAAGACAGTGAAAGAGAGAGAAACTCTTACAAAATTCGTTCAGGGGCTGTGATGCAACCTGGATTGACCATATCTAGATCCACAGCTGATTGAGACATAAGGGTGGGCACTCTTGGGGCTGAGAGCTTTGGTGAGGTTGGGTGAGCAAACACAGGCCCTTTAAAGTAATACTGCATGGTACCCATCCCATGGGTCCCAAATCTCCAGGTTCAAGGGCATCTTCCTACATCGAAAACATGCATGAGAAGCCCAGAAGATGGTACACCGTGTGATCGGGAAAAGTTTCTAAAACGCACCTCATTTCTCATCTCCTTGTGCTCGGGTTCACCATTCCAGCCGCTTTACTAGCCATCTCCCTCCTTGGAGAATCAGCACTTTTAACCTCCTGTTCCGTACAGGTTGCAATTTGTCCTGAGTATGAACGGGAAGAGGGCGAACCAATGAGAGACTAGCTCTAGGTGTTGGGACAGGCACAGGTCACTCTATTTTCCCATCAGGAAGAAGAATTAACCACAGCTCAGCCTGCCCCCCAGAACCAGAAGAGGGCCTGAAGCAATCCTGCACTTTTGCGGCCAGCTCCCAAAAAAGCGAGTTGAAAAATGGAGCTCAGGGGTACTGCAATTCACAAACCTGCAGAGTTATAAATGATAATTCTCGTCCACAAATATATTAAGGGAAGGCAACGAAGAGGATTTGAAAGCAAGGCAGAATTGCAGGAAACAGATTTCAGGAGGTAGATTCGAATCGCCTTGAAAGCACATGAAATGCGGCAAAACGTGGAAAATGATGCCCTTGGCCAAAAAGGGCGTATGCGTTTTTTCCTGAATATATTCAGGAAAAAACGCATACGCCCTTTTTGGCCAACCAAGCAACCTGGAAAGGCAAATCAGCGCTCCAAAGAATTCTCGCTTCCCAGCGGGCAAAAGGGCCATGCGGAAATAAGTGTCCAAACCAGAAATGCAGGACCGGCCATGGAGAAATGGGAGCCTTGCTACGCTGATGGGCGGGATGTAAATTGCCAACAGCCACTCTGGAGAAGTGTACGGTGGGTCCTGAAACATCTAAAAAACACAGCTTAGAGAGCATAGGGCACTTCCACTCATGAGCGTATAAATTGGGAAAACTTAAAATAAGAAAGATACAGGCACCCCAAAGTTTAGGGCTGCTCTGTTGACAAGAACCCCCACTTCATTACACCTTAAATATCCTAGGAAAGAGAAAAATGGATAAAGAAGTTGTGGTCCTCATGTACAATGGAATATCACTCAGCCATGAAATCAACGTCATAAGGCTAGTAGCAGCACGATGAGTGGATTTAGGTACGACGATTCTAAGTGAAATAAGTCACACAGAAAAAGACACTTATCATAAGATATCACTTATAGAGGGAATGTAAAAACCGCTACACTTGAACTGAATTACAAAACAGAACAGAGTCACACGTTTAGAAAACACACTATGGCTGCTGAACGGGAAAGGTGAGGTGGGGTGATGCATAAAACAAGGGTTTCAAATTAGCTCAGATACCGTTCCAAAAACCCAATATGTAATAGACAAGACCTACTCCTTGCTCAGTGAACTGGACTCAACACCCCCTATTCACCACACAAGAATATATCTGACTAGTAAGAATCGTCAAACCTATGTACTGATATCTCTCTGTAAGTGAGTCAAGGGGGTGTAAAGCGGCATAAACACAGCCGTGAAAAGCAGCTAAACCCCATTATAAAAATAAATTACTTTTCAAAACCCGTGAAACAAAGACAGTGGAAGAGAGAGAAATTCTTACAAAATTCGTTCAGGGGCTGTGATGGAACCTGGATTGACCATAACTACACCCACAGCTGATTGAGACATAAGGGTGGACACTCTTGGGGCTGAAAGGTTTGGTGAGGTTGTGGGAGCCAACGCAGACCCTTTCAAGTAATACTGCATGGTACCCATCCCATGGGTCTCAAATCTCTAGGTTAAAGGGCATCTTCCTACATCGAAAACATGCATGAGAAACCCAGAAGATGGTACACCGTGTGATCGGGAAAGGTTTCTAAAACGCACCTCATTTCTCATCTCCTTTGCTCGGGTTCGCCATTCCAGCCGCTTTACTAGCCATCTCCCTCCTTGGAGAATCAGCACCTTTAACCTCCTGTTCCGTACAGGTTGCAATTTGTCCTGAGGATGAACGGGAAGAGGGCGAACCAATGAGAGACTAGCTCTAGGTGTTGGGACAGGCACAGGTCACTCTATTTTCCCATCAGGAAGAAGAATTAACCACAAGCTCAGCCTGCCCCCCAGAACCAGAAGAGGGCCTGAAGCAATCCTGCACTTTTGCGTCCAGCTCCCAAAAAAGCGAGTTGAAAAATGGAGCCCATGGGCACTGCAATTCACAAACCTGCAGAGTTAAAAATGATAACTCTCGTCCACAAATATATTGAGGGAAGGCAACGAAGAGGATTTGAAAGCAAGGCAGAATTGCAGGAAACAGATTTCAGGAGGTAGATTCGAATCGCCTTGAAAGCCCATGAAAAGCGGCAAAACGTGGACAGTGATGCCCTTGGCCAAAAAGGGCGTATGCGTTTTTTCCTGAATATATTCAGGAAAAAACGCATATGCCCTTTTTGGCCAACCAAGCAACCTGGAAAGGCAAATCAGCGCTCCAAAAAAGTCTCGCTTCCCAGCGGGCAAAAGGGCCATGCGGAAAAAAGTGTCCAAACCAGAAATGCAGGACCGGCCATGGAGAAATGGGAGCCTTGCTACCCTGATGGGCGGGACGTAAATTGCCAACAGCCACTCTGGAGAAGTGTACGGTGTGTCCTGAGACATCTAAAAAACACAGCTTAGAGAGTATAGGGCACTTCCACTCATGGGCGTATAAATTGGGAAAACTAAAATCAGCAAGACACAGGAACACCAAAGTTTAGGGCTGCTCTGTTGACAAACACCCCCACTTCATTACACCTTAAATATCCTAGGAAAGAGAAAAATGGATAAAGAAGTTGTGGTCCTCATGTACAATGGAATATCACTCAGCCATGAAATCAACGTCATAAGGCTAGTAGCAGCACGATGAGTAGATTTAGGTCCGACGATTCTAAGTGAAATAAGTCACACAGAAACAGACACTTATCATAAGATATCACTTATAGAGGGAATGTAAAAACCGCTACACTTGAACTGAATTACAAAACAGAACAGAGTCACACATTCAGAAATCACACTATGGCTGCTGAAGCGGAAAGGTGAGGTGGGGTGATGCATAAAACAAGGGTTTCAAATTAGCTCAGATACCGTTCCATAAACCCAATATGTAATAGACAAGACCTACTCCTTGCTCAGTGAACTGGACTCAACACCCCCTATTCACCACACAAGAATATATCTGACTAGTAAGAATCTTCAAACCTATGTATTGATATCTCTCTGTAAGTGAGTCAAGGGGGTGTAAAGCGGCATAAACACAGCCGTGAAAAGCAGCTAAACCCCATTATAAAAATAAATTACTTTTCAAAACCCGTGAAACAAAGACAGTGAAAGAGAGAGAAACTCTTACAAAATTCGTTCAGGGTCTGTGATGCAACCTGGATTGACCATATCTAGATCCACAGCTGATTGAGACATAAGGGTGGGCACTCTTGGGGCTGAGAGCTTTGGTGAGGTTGGGTGAGCAAACACAGGCCCTTTAAAGTAATACTGCATGGTACCCATCCCATGGGTCCCAAATCTCCAGGTTCAAGGGCATCTTCCTACATCGAAAACATGCATGAGAAGCCCAGATGATGGTACACCGTGTGATCGGGAAAAGTTTCTAAAACGCACCTCATTTCTCATCTCCTTGTGCTCGGGTTCACCATTCCAGCCGCTTTACTAGCCATCTCCCTCCTTGGAGAATCAGCACTTTTAACCTCCTGTTCCGTACAGGTTGCAATTTGTCCTGAGTATGAACGGGAAGAGGGCGAACCAATGAGAGACTAGCTCTAGGTGTTGGGACAGGCACAGGTCACTCTATTTTCCCATCAGGAAGAAGAATTAACCACAGCTCAGCCTGCCCCCCAGAACCAGAAGAGGGCCTGAAGCAATCCTGCACTTTTGCGGCCAGCTCCCAAAAAAGCGAGTTGAAAAATGGAGCTCAGGGGTACTGCAATTCACAAACCTGCAGAGTTATAAATGATAATTCTCGTCCACAAATATATTAAGGGAAGGCAACGAAGAGGATTTGAAAGCAAGGCAGAATTGCAGGAAACAGATTTCAGGAGGTAGATTCGAATCGCCTTGAAAGCACATGAAATGCGGCAAAACGTGGAAAATGATGCCCTTGGCCAAAAAGGGCGTATGCGTTTTTTCCTGAATATATTCAGGAAAAAACGCATACGCCCTTTTTGGCCAACCAAGCAACCTGGAAAGGCAAATCAGCGCTCCAAAGAAGTCTCGCTTCCCAGCGGGCAAAAGGGCCATGCGGAAATAAGTGTCCAAACCAGAAATGCAGGACCGGCCATGGAGAAATGGGAGCCTTGCTACGCTGATGGGCGGGATGTAAATTGCCAACAGCCACTCTGGAGAAGTGTACGGTGGGTCCTGAAACATCTAAAAAACACAGCTTAGAGAGCATAGGGCACTTCCACTCATGGGCGTATAAATTGGGAAAACTTAAAATAAGAAAGATACAGGCACCCCAAAGTTTAGGGCTGCTCTGTTGACAAGAACCCCCACTTCATTACACCTTAAATATCCTAGGAAAGAGAAAAATGGATAAAGAAGTTGTGGTCCTCATGTACAATGGAATATCACTCAGCCATGAAATCAACGTCATAAGGCTAGTAGCAGCACGATGAGTGGATTTAGGTACGACGATTCTAAGTGAAATAAGTCACACAGAAAAAGACACTTATCATAAGATATCACTTATAGAGGGAATGTAAAAACTGCTACACTTGAACTGAATTACAAAACAGAACAGAGTCACACGTTTAGAAAACACACTATGGCTGCTGAACGGGAAAGGTGAGGTGGGGTGATGCATAAAACAAGGGTTTCAAATTAGCTCAGATACCGTTCCAAAAACCCAATATGTAATAGACAAGACCTACTCCTTGCTCAGTGAACTGGACTCAACACCCCCTATTCACCACACAAGAATATATCTGACTAGTAAGAATCGTCAAACCTATGTACTGATATCTCTCTGTAAGTGAGTCAAGGGGGTGTAAAGCGGCATAAACACAGCCGTGAAAAGCAGCTAAACCCCATTATAAAAATAAATTACTTTTCAAAACCCGTGAAACAAAGACAGTGGAAGAGAGAGAAATTCTTACAAAATTCGTTCAGGGGCTGTGATGGAACCTGGATTGACCATAACTAGACCCACAGCTGATTGAGACATAAGGGTGGACACTCTTGGGGCTGAAAGGTTTGGTGAGGTTGTGGGAGCCAACGCAGACCCTTTCAAGTAATACTGCATGGTACCCATCCCATGGGTCTCAAATCTCTAGGTTAAAGGGCATCTTCCTACATCGAAAACATGCATGAGAAACCCAGAAGATGGTACACCGTGTGATCGGGAAAGGTTTCTAAAACGCACCTCATTTCTCATCTCCTTTGCTCGGGTTCGCCACTCCAGCCGCTTTACTAGCCATCTCCCTCCTTGGAGAATCAGCACCTTTAACCTCCTGTTCCGTACAGGTTGCAATTTGTCCTGAGGATGAACGGGAAGAGGGCGAACCAATGAGAGACTAGCTCTAGGTGTTGGGACAGGCACAGGTCACTCTATTTTCCCATCAGGAAGAAGAATTAACCACAAGCTCAGCCTGCCCCCCCAGAACCAGAAGAGGGCCTGAAGCAATCCTGCACTTTTGCGGCCAGCTCCCAAAAAAGCGAGTTGAAAAATGGAGCTCATGGGCACTGCAATTCACAAACCTGCAGAGATAAAAATGATAACTCTCGTCCACAAATATATTGAGGGAAGGCAACGAAGAGGATTTGAAAGCAAGGCAGAATTGCAGGAAACAGATTTCAGGAGGTAGATTCGAATCGCCTTGAAAGCACATGAAAAGCGGCAAAACGTGGACAATGATGCCCTTGGCCAAAAAGGGCGTATGCGTTTTTTCCTGAATATATTCAGGAAAAAACGCATACGCCCTTTTTGGCCAACCAAGCAACCTGGAAAGGCCAATCAGCGCTCCAAAGAAGTCTCGCTTCCCAGCGGGCAAAAGGGCCATGCGGAAAAAAGTGTCCAAACCAGAAATGCAGGACCGGCCATGGAGAAATGGGAGCCTTGCTACGCTGATGGGTGGGATGTAAATTGCCAACAGCCACTCTGGAGAACTGTACGGTGTGTCCTGAAACATCTAAAAAACAGCTTGGAGAGCATAGGGCACTTCCACTCATGGGCGTATAAATTGGGAAAACTAAAAATCAGCAAGACACAGGCACCCCAAAGTTTAGGGCTGCTCTGTTGACAAACACCCCCACTTCATTACACCTTAAATATCCTAGGAAAGAGAAAACTGGATAAAGAAGTTGTGGTCCTCATGTACAATGGAATATCACTCAGCCATGAAATCAACGTCATAAGGCTAGTAGCAGCACGATGACTGGATTTAGGTACGACGATTCTAAGTGAAATAAGTCACACAGAAAAAGACACTTATCATAAGATATCACTTATAGAGGGAATGTAAAAACCGCTACATTGGAACTGAATTACAAAACAGAACAGAGTCACACGTTCAGAAAACACACTATGGCTGCTGAAGCGGAAAGGTGAGGTGGGGTGATGCATAAAACAAGGGTTTCAAATTAGCTCAGATACCGTTCCATAAACCCAATATGTAATAGACAAGACCTACTCCTTGCTCAGTGAACTGGACTCAACACCCCCTATTCACCGCACAAGAATATATCTGACTAGTAAGAATCGTCAAACCTATGTACTGATATCTCTCTGTAAGTGAGTCAAGGGGGTGTAAAGCGGCATAAACACAGCCGTGAAAAGCAGCTAAACCCCATTATAAAAATAAATTACTTTTCAAAACCCGTGAAACAAAGACAGTGGAAGAGAGAGAAATTCTTACAAAATTCGTTCAGGGGCTGTGATGCAACCTGGATTGACCATATCTAGACCCACAGCTGATTGAGACATAAGGGTGGACACTCTTGGGGCTGAAAGGTTTGGTGAGGTTGTGTGAGCCAACGCAGACCCTTTAAAGTAATACTGCATGGTACCCATCCCATGGGTCCCAAATCTCTAGGTTAAAGGGCATCTTCCTACGTCGAAAACATGCATGAGAAACCCAAAAGATGGTACACCATGTGATCGGGAAAGGTTTCTAAAACGCACCTCATTTCTCATGTCCTTGTGCTCGGGTTCGCCATTCCAGCCGCTTTACTAGCCATCTCCCTCCTTGGAGAATCAGCACCTTTAACCTCCTGTTCCGTACAGGTTGCAATTTGTCCTGAGGATGAACGGGAAGAGGGCGAACCAATGAGAGACTAGCTCTAGGTGTTGGGACAGGCACAGGTCACTCTATTTTCCCATCAGGAAGAAGAATTAACCACAAGCTCAGCCTGCCCCCCAGAACCAGAAGAGGGCCTGAAGCAATCCTGCACTTTTGCGTCCAGCTCCCAAAAAAGCGAGTTGAAAAATGGAGCCCATGGGCACTGCAATTCACAAACCTGCAGAGTTAAAAATGATAACTCTCGTCCACAAATATATTGAGGGAAGGCAACGAAGAGGATTTGAAAGCAAGGCAGAATTGCAGGAAACAGATTTCAGGAGGTAGATTCGAATCGCCTTGAAAGCCCATGAAAAGCGGCAAAACGTGGACAGTGATGCCCTTGGCCAAAAAGGGCGTATGCGTTTTTTCCTGAATATATTCAGGAAAAAACGCATATGCCCTTTTTGGCCAACCAAGCAACCTGGAAAGGCAAATCAGCGCTCCAAAAAAGTCTCGCTTCCCAGCGGGCAAAAGGGCCATGCGGAAAAAAGTGTCCAAACCAGAAATGCAGGACCGGCCATGGAGAAATGGGAGCCTTGCTACCCTGATGGGCGGGACGTAAATTGCCAACAGCCACTCTGGAGAAGTGTACGGTGTGTCCTGAGACATCTAAAAAACACAGCTTAGAGAGTATAGGGCACTTCCACTCATGGGCGTATAAATTGGGAAAACTAAAATCAGCAAGACACAGGCACACCAAAGTTTAGGGCTGCTCTGTTGACAAACACCCCCACTTCATTACACCTTAAATATCCTAGGAAAGAGAAAAATGGATAAAGAAGTTGTGGTCCTCATGTACAATGGAATATCACTCAGCCATGAAATCAACGTCATAAGGCTAGTAGCAGCACGATGAGTGGATTTAGGTCCGACGATTCTAAGTGAAATAAGTCACCCAGAAACAGACACTTATCATAAGATATCACTTATAGAGGGAATGTAAAAACCGCTACACTTGAACTGAATTACAAAACAGAACAGAGTCACACATTCAGAAATCACACTATGGCTGCTGAAGCGGAAAGGTGAGGTGGGGTGATGCATAAAACAAGGGTTTCAAATTAGCTCAGATACCGTTCCATAAACCGAATATGTAATAGACAAGACCTACTCCTTGCTCAGTGAACTGGACTCAACACCCCCTATTCACCGCACAAGAATATATCTGACTAGTAAGAATCGTCAAACCTATGTACTGATATCTCTCTGTAAGTGAGTCAAGGGGGTGTAAAGCGGCATAAACACAGCCGTGAAAAGCAGCTAAACCCCATTATAAAAATAAATTATTTTTCAAAACCCGTGAAACAAAGACAGTGGAAGAGAGAGAAATTCTTACAAAATTCGTTCAGGGGCTGTGATGGAACCTGGATTGACCATAACTAGACCCACAGCTGATTGAGACATAAGGGTGGACACTCTTGGGGCTGAAAGGTTTGGTGAGGTTGTGGGAGCCAACGCAGACCCTTTAAAGTAATACTGCATGGTACCCATCCCATGGGTCTCAAATCTCTAGGTTAAAGGGCATCTTCCTACATCGAAAACATGCATGAGAAACCCAGAAGATGGTACACCGTGTGTTCGGGAAAGGTTTCTAAAACGCACCTCATTTCTCATCTCCTTTGCTCGGGTTCGCCACTCCAGCCGCTTTACTAGCCATCTCCCTCCTTGGAGAATCAGCACCTTTAACCTCCTGTTCCGTACAGGTTGCAATTTGTCCTGAGGATGAACGGGAAGAGGGGGAACCAATGAGAGACTAGCTCTAGGTGTTGGGACAGGCACAGGTCACTCTATTTTCCCATCAGGAAGAAGAATTAAGCACAAGCTCAGCCTGCCCCCCAGAACCAGAAGAGGGCCTGAAGCAATCCTGCGCTTTTGCGGCCAGCTCCCAAAAAAGCGAGTTGAAAAATGGAGCTCATGGGCACTGCAATTCACAAACCTGCAGAGTTAAAAATGATAACTCTCGTCCACAAATATATTGAGGGAAGGCAACGAAGAGGATTTGAATGCAAGGCCGAATTCCAGGAAAAAGTTTGCAGGAGGTAGATTCGAATAAGCTTCAAAGCACATGAAAAGAGGCAAAACGTGGACAACGATGCCCTTGGCCAAAAAGGGCGTATGTGTTTTTTCCTGAATATATTCAGGAAAAAACGCATACGCCCTTTTTGGCCAACCAAGCAATCTGGAAAGGCAAATCAGCGCTCCAAAGAAGTCTCGCTTCCCATCGGGCAAAAGGGCCATGCGGAAAAATGTGTCAAAACCAGAAATGCAGGACCGGCCATGGAGAAATGGGAGCCTTGCGACGCTTATGGGCGGGATGTAAATTGCCAACAGCCACTCTGGAGAAGTGTACGGTGTTTCCTGAAACATCTAAAAAACACAGCTTAGAGAGCATAGGGCACTTCCACTCATGGGCGTATAAATTGGGAAAACTAAAAATCAGCAAGATGCAGGCACTCCAAAGTTTACGGCTGTTCTATAGACAGGAACCTCCACTTTATTACACCTTAAATATCGTAAGAAAGAGTAAAATGGATAAAGAAGTTGTGTTCCTCATGTACAATGGAATATCACTCAGCCATGAAATCAACGTCATAAGGCTAGTAGCAGCATGATGAGTGGATTTAGGTCCGACGATTCTAAGTGAAATAAGTCACACAGAAAAAGACACTTATCATAAGATATCACTTATAGAGGGAATGTAAAAACCGCTACACTTGAACTGAATTACAAAACAGAACAGAATCACACGTTTAGAAAACATACTATGGCTGCTGAACGGGAAAGGTGAGGTGGGGTGATGCATAAAACAAGGGTTTCAAATTAGCTCAGATACCGTGCCATAAACCCAATATGTAATAAAAAAGACCTACTCCTTACTCAGTGAACTGGACTCAACACCCCCCATTCACCGCACAGGAATATATCTGACTAGTAAGAATCTTTAAACCTATGTACTGATATCTCTCTGTAAGTAAGTCAATGGGGTGTAAAGCGGCATAAACACAGCCGTGAAAAGCAGCTAAACCCCATTATAAAAATAAATTACTTTTCAAAACCCGTGAAACAAAGACAGTGAAAGGGAGAGAAATTCTTACAAAATTCGTTCAGGGGCTGTGATGCAACCTGGATTGACCAAATCTAGACCCACAGCTGATTGAGACATAAGGGTGGACAGTCTTGGGGCTGAGAGGTTTGGTGAGCTTGGGTGAGCCAACGCAGACCCTTTAAAGTAATACTGCATGGTACCCATCCCATGGGTCCCAAATCTCCAGGTTCAAGGGCATCTTCCTACGTCGAAAACATGCATGAGAAACCCAGAAGATGGTACACCGTGTGATCGGGAAAGGTTTCTAAAACGCACCTGATTTCCTATCTCATTGTGCTCTGGTTCGCCGTTCCAGCCCTTTACTAGCAATCTCCCTAATTGGAGCATCAGCACCTTTAACCTCCAGTTCCGTACAGGTTGCAATTTGTCCTGAGGATGAACGGGAAGAGGGGGAACCAATGAGAGACTAGCTCTAGGTGTTGGGACAGGCACAGGTCACTCTATTTTCCCATCAGGAAGAAGAATTAACCACAGGCTCAGCCTGGCCCATGGAACCAGAATAGGGCTTGAAGCAATCCTGCGCTTTTGCGTCCAGCTCCCAAAAAAGCGAGTTGAAAAAAGGAGCTCAGGGGCAGTGCAATTCACAAACCTGCAGAGTTACAAATGATAACTCTCATCCACAAATAAATTGAGGGAAGTCAACGAAGAGGCTTTGAAAGCAAGGCAGAATTGCAGGAAACAGATTTCAGGAGGTAGGTTTGAATCACCTTGAAAGCACATGAAAAGCGGCAAAACGTCGACAGTGATGCCCTTGGCCAAAAAGGGCGTATACTTTTTTTCCAGAATATATTCAGGAAAAAACGCATACACCCTTTTTGGCCAACCAAGCAACCTGGAAAGGCAAATCAGCGCTACAAAGTAGTCTTGCTTCCCATCGGTCAAAAGGGCCATGCTGAAAAAAGTGTCAAAACCAGAAATGCAGGACAGGCCATGGAGAAATGGGAGCCTTGCTATGCTGATGGGCGGGATGTAAATTGCCAACAGCCACTCTGGACAAGTGTATGATGTGTCCTGAAACATCTAAAAAACACAGCTTAGAGAGCATAGGGCACTTCCACTCATGGGTGTATAAATTGGGAAAACTAAAAATCAGCAAGACACAGGCACCCCAAAGTTTAGGACTCCTCTGTTGACAAGAACCTCCTCTTCGGAACACCTTTTAATATCCCAGGAAAGTGAAAAATGGATAAGAAGTTTTCGTACTTATGTACAATAGAATATCACTCAGCCATGAAATCAACGTCATAAGGCTAGGAGCAGCAAGATGAGTCATTTAGGTACTATGATTCTAAGTGAAATAAGTCACGCAGAAAAGGACACTTATCATAAGATATCACTTATAGAGGGAATGTAAAAACCGCTACACTTGAACTGAATTACAAAACAGAACAGAGTCACTCATTTAGAAAACATAGTATGGCTGCTTAACTGTAAAGGTGAGGTGGCGTGATGCATAAAACAAGGGTTTCAAATTAGCTCACATACCGTTCCATAAACCCAATATATAATAGACAAGACCTACTCCTTGCCCAGTGAACTGGACTCAACACCCCCTATCACCACACAAGAATATATCTGACTAGTAAGAATCTTCAAACCTATGTATTGATATCTCTCTGTAAGTGAGTCAAGTGGGTGTAAAGCGGCATAAACACAGCAGTGAAAAGCAGCTAAACCCCATTATAAAAATAAACTACTTTTAAATACCCATGAAACAAAGACAGTGAAAGAGAGAGAAATTCTCACACAATTCATTCAGGGGCTGTGATGCAACCTGGACAGACCACATCTAGACCTACAGCTGGATGAGACATAAGGCTGGACACTCTTGGGGCTGACAGGATTGGTGAGGTTGGGTGAGCAATCGCAGACCCTTTAAAGTAATACTGCCTGGTACTCATTCCATGAGTCCCAAATCTCCAGGTTCAACGGAATCTTCCTACACCAAAAATATGCATGGGAAACCCAGAGAATGGTACATCATGTGATCGAGAAAGGTTTCTAAAAGGCACCTCATTTCTCATCTCCTGATGCTCTGTATTGCCATTCCTGCCACTTTACTAACAATCTCCCCACTTGGAGAATCAGCACCTTTCACCCCCTGTTTCATCCAGGTTGCAAATTGCCGTGAGGATGAACGGGAATCGGGGGAACCAATGAGAGACTAGCTCTAAGTGTTGGTAATTGCACAGGTCACTCTAATTTCCCAACAGGAAGAAGAATTAAACGCAGCCTTGGCCTGCTCCCTAGAACCAGAATAGGGCCTGAAGCAATCCCGCGGATTTGCGGCCAGCTCCCAAAAAGCGAGTTGAAAAATAGAGTTCACGGTCACTGCAATTCACAAACCTGCAGAGTTATAAATGATAACTCTCGTCCAAAAATATATTGAAGGAAGGCAGCGAAGAGGATTTCAAAGCAAGGGAAAATTGCAGGGAACTGATTTCAGGAGGTAGATACGAATCGCCCCTAAAGCACATGAAAAGCTTCAAAACGTCGAAAACGGTGCACTTGTCCCAAAAGGGCGTATGCGTTTTTTCCTGAATATATACAGGAAAAAACGCATACGCCCTTTTGGGCCAACCAAGCAAGCTGTAAATGCAAATCAGCACTACAAAGAAGTCTCACTTCCCATCGGTCAAAAGCGTCATCCTAAAAAAGTGTAAAAACCAGAAATGCAGGACCGGCCATGGAGAAATGAGAACCTCGTTACGCTCTTGGGCGGGATGAAAATTGCCAACAGCCTCTGTGGAGAAGTGTATGGTGTGTCCTGAAACATCTAGGAAACAGCTTAGAGAGCATAGGGCACTTCCACTCATGGCTGTATAACTTGGGAAAACTAAAAATCAGCAAGACACAGGCACCCCAAATTTTAGGGCTGCTCTGTTTTCAAGAACCTCCACTTCGGTACACCTTAAATATCCCAGGAAAGAGGAAAATGGATAAAGAAGTTGTGGTACTTATGTACAATGGAATATGACTCATCCATGAAATCAATGTCCTAAGGCTACTAGCAGCATGATGAGTGGATGTAGGTACGATGATTCTAAGTGAAATAAGTCACACAGAAAAAGACACTTATCAAAAGGTATCACTTATAGAGGGATTGTAAAAACCGTTACACTTGAACTGAATTACAATACAGAACAGAGTCACACATTTAGAAAACACACTATGGCTGCTTAACGGGAAAGGTGAGGTGGGGTGATGCATGAAACAAGGGTTTCAAATTAGCTCAGATACCGTTCCATAAACCCAATATGTAATAGACAAGACCTACTCCTTGCTCACTGAACTGGACTCAACACCCCCTATTCACCGCACAAGACTATATCTGACTAGTAAGAATCTTAAACCCTATGTATTGATATCTCTCTGTAAGTGAGTCAAGTGGGTGTAAAGCGGCATAAACACAGCAGTGAAAAGCAGCTAAACCCCATTATAAAAATAAACTACTTTTAAATACCCATGAAACAAAGACGTTGAAAGACAGAGAAATTCTCACACAATTCATTCAGGGGCTGTGATGCAACCTAGATTGACCATATCTAGATCCACAGCTGGATGAGACATAAGGGTGGACACTTTTGGGGCTGAAGGCTCCTTCCCTAGTTACCAGATTGGGGAATGTGGAAAGGCTGCCGCCCTCCGGCCGTTACCTGCCAAAGCAGCTTTCAAATCTGTGCTAATGGTCACTTCATATGAACAAGTACTTCAGGGCTGTAAATGAAACCTGCCTTCAAAATGTCTTAAGGGAGATAATGGCCAAAAATTTTCAAAATGTGACACTTACTTTAATAAAACACTTTGAAGAACTAAGCTGTAATCACAGTTTGATAAATAGAAAGGGCATGCTTTAAAGCTCAATTTCAACAGATTTTGGGACACATGCAAATTCAACCACAGAGAGGTATCAGCTCGCACCTGTTAGAATAACCATCAGCAAGAAAACTACAAACAATAAATATTGAAGGTGTTTTGGAGAAATGCATACCCTCAATTTTAAGTGGGACGTAACCTGGAAAGAGCCACTAATGAGAACTGAATGGTGGTGCCTTTAAAACGTACACACTGAGCTACCATATGATACAGCAAGCCCACTCCTTGGCCTATAACATAAGATAGAACTGGAAAGACACAGCCAAGCAAATATGCATTGCAGCAGTATTACAATAGCCAAGACATGGAGGCAACCAGAAAGTCCATCAAGAGGTGCGTGGCCAAAGAAGAACTGGTACACGTACAGATGGAATATTAGCCAGGGAAAAAAATGAAACAATGCCATTTACAGCACCATGTATGATTCTTGAGGTAATCAGGCAAATTGTACTAAGTCAGAAAGCCAAAGACACATATCCTATAATATCACTTATAGGTCTTAGCTAAAAATTCATACCAATGAAGATATTTCCACAGAGAAATGCAATCACAGATTCATTAAACAAACTTATGGTTCACCAAATGGAAAGGTGTGAGGATTGGATACATTAGGATATTGGGGTTAAGATAGATATAGAAACACATGTGAAATATGTAATCACCAAAGACCTATGTAATACCAAGACAAGACTGCTCAACATTGTGTCATAACCTACATGGGAAAATGATCCAAAGAAGAATAGATATATGTATATGTTTAAAAGAACCACATCTTGCACACCTAGAAGAAACAAAACATTTTAATCAAATTTGCTCTGACAAAAAATAAAAATTAGATTAAAAAAAAACAAGAAGTAGTGAGACATAAACTTAAGGGGCTTTTTGCTGGCACATTGCATTCTAATTTACAACCAGAGCATGAATTCCATTAAGGCTCTGTCATCACTAATAAAGCAGCTTTATAAGCAATGTTGAAGGTAGCTTAAAAGAAGTCTCACTAATTATTGATAGTAACAAGGAAACAAAGAAAAGTAAAAATCTCACTGCAAAAAGTATACATAGGGTAAGGATAGTAGATCAAACACTTATTAAACTTCTGTAAAGAATAAAAGACAACAGTAGTATGTTTTTTTAAAAAGAGAGGGCCCAAATAAATCTGAAATGAAAGAGATGATGTTACAACAGACAGACACCACAGAAATACAAAGTATCCTAAGATACACACAGGGTAACTCAGGGCTCAGACTGGACAGAGCTCACTCTCCAGTCCCCTGCACATGAGTTACAGGAGCCTCAGGAACTGAGGAGGGGGTCCCTGAGGAGAGGCTCAAGATAGAATATGGTAGGCATTAACATGACTGCATTCATCTTAAACATGCCTGAACTACATTCACACGAGATGATTTTGTCCTGTATGTACATGGGCACCTCTAGTCGGAACTGCAGATCTTTGGCTTCAACACCTCTACTGACAACGTTAGCTTCACCTACTGTGGACCGTCTCCTATAGGATTTCTAGAACCACAAAACATCGAAGCTTCACAGGACCCAGAGTCTGTGCGACTCCACGCAGAGTCTCAGAGTCTCAACTCCACTCAGATACTCCACTCATGGAGGGCACAAACAAAGTAGTGTGCACATCAGGACCCAGGGGAAGGAGCAGTGACCCTGTAGGAGAATGATCAGAACTACCTGCTACTTTTAGAGGGTCTCCTGCAGAGGCAGGTGGTGGCTGTGGCTGTGGCTCACCGTGAGGACAACGACAATGGCAGCAGAAGTTCTGGGAAATACTCCTTGGTGTGAGCCCTCCCAGAGTCCGCCATTAGCCCCACCAAGAGCAAGGTAGGCTCCAGTGCTGGGTCGCCTCAGGCCAAACCACCAACAGGGAGGGAACCCAGCCCCATGCATCAGCAGACAAGCGGATTAAACTTTTTATTAAAGTTTTATTTAATCCACAGACAAGCGGATTAAAGCTCTGCCCACCAAAGCAACACCCAGCTCTACCCACCACCAGTCCCTCCCATCAGGAAGCTTGCACAAGCCTCTAAGATAGACTCATCCACCAGAGAGCAGACAGCAGAAGCAAGAAGAACTACAATTCTGCAGCCTGTGGAAGGAAAACCACATTCACAGAAAGATAGACAAAATGAAAAGGCAGAGGACTTTATACCAGATCAAGGAACAAGATAAAAACCCCAGAAAAAAAAAAAAACGAAATGACGTGGAGATAGGGAACCTTCCCGAAAAAGAATTCAGAATAATGATAGTGAAGTTGAGCCAAGACCTTGGAAAAAGAAAGTAGGCAAAGATGGAGAAGACACAAAAAATGCTTAACAAAGACCTAGAAGAATTAAGGAACAAACACCTAGAAGAATTAAAGAACAAACAAACAGAGGTAAACAATGTAATAACTGAAATGAAAAATATACTAGAAGGAATCAGTAGCAGAATAACTGTGGCAGAAGAACGGATAAGTGACCTGGAAGACAGAAAGGTGGGAATCACTGCCATGGAACAGAATAAAGAAAAAGAATGAAAATAAATGAAGACACCCCAAGAGTCCTCTGGGACAACATTAAACACAACAACATTCGCATGATAGGGGTCCCAGAAGGAGAAGAGAGAGAAAGGACCCGAGAATATATTTGAAGAGATTATGGTCAAAAACTTCCCTAGCATGGGAAAAGAAATAGCCACCCAAGTCCAGAAGCACAGAGAGTCCCAGGCAGGATAAACCGAAGGAGAAAAATGACAAGACACATAGTAATCAAATTGACAAAAATTAACGACAAAGAAAAATTATTGAAAGCAGCAAGGGAAAAATGACAAATAACATACAAGGGAACTCCCATAAGGATAACAGCTGATTTCTCAGCAGAAAATCTACAAGCCAGAAGGGAGTGGCATGATCAATTTAAAGTGATGAAAGGGAAGAACCTACAACCAAGAGTACTCCACCCTGCAAAGGTCTCATTCAGATTTGATGGAGAAATCAAAAGCCTTACAGACAAGCAAAAGCTAAGAGAATTCAGCACCATGAAACCAGCTCTACCCCAAATGCTAAAGGAACTTCTCTAAGTGGGAAACACAAGAGAAGAAAAGGACCCACCAAGACAACCCCATAACAATTAAGAAAATAGTAATAGGAACATACATATCGATAATTACCTTAAACGTGAATGCACTAAATGTTCCAACCAAAAGACACAGGCTCGCTGAATGGATACAAAAACAAGACCCATATATATGCTGTCTACAAGAGACCCATTTCAGACCTAGGGACACACACAGACTGAAAGTGAGGCGATGGAAAAATATATTCTATGCAAATGAAAATCAAAAGAAAGCTGGAGTAGCAATACTCATATCAGATAAAATAGACTTTAAAATAAAGAATGTTACAAGAGACAAGGAAAGACAGTACATAATGGTCAAGGGATCAATCCAAGAAGAAGATATAACAATTATAAATATATATGTACCCAACATAGGAGCACCTCAATGTATAAGGCAACCGCTAACAGCTATAAAAGAGGAAATCAACAGTAACACAATAATAGTGGGGGACTTTAACAGCTCACTTACACCAGTGGAGATCAGCCAGACAGAAAATTAATAAGGAAACACAAGCTTTAAATGACACAATAGACCAGATAGAGTTAATTGATATTTATAGGACATTCCATCCAAAAACAGCAGATTACACGTTCTTCTTAACTGCACACGGAACATTCTCCAAGATAGATCACATCTTGGGTCACAAAGCCTCAGTAAATTTAAGAAAACTGAAATCATGTCAAGCAGCTGTTCCAACCACAATGCTATGAGATTAGAAATCAATTACACGGAAAAATACCGTAAAAAACACAAACACATGGAGGCTAAACAATACGTTACTAAATAACCAAGAGATCACTGAAGAAATCAAAGAGGAAATCAAAAACTACCTAGAGACAAATGACAACAAAAACACGATGATCCAAAACCTATGGGATGCAGCAAAAGCAGTTCTAAGAGGGAAGTTTATAGCAATACAAGCCTACCTCAAGAAACAAGAAAAATCTCAAATAAACAATCTAACCTTACACCTAGAGGAACTAGAGAAAGAAGAACAAAACCCAAAGTTAGTAGAAGGAAAGAAATCTTAAAGATCAGAGCAGAAATAAATGAAATAGAAACAAAGAAAATGAAAGCAAAGATCAATAAAACTAAAAGCTGGTTCTTTGAGAAGATAAGCAATAATGATCAACCTTTAGCCAGACTCAAGAAAAAGAGGGAGAGGACTCAAATCAACAAAATTAGAAGTGAAAAAGGAGAAGTTACAACAGACACCACAGGAATACAAAGCATCCTAAGAGACTAGTACAAGCAAATCTATGCCAATAAAATGGACAACCTGGAAGAAATGGACAAATTCTTAGAAAGGGATAACCTTCCAAGACTGAACCAGGAAGAAATAGAAAATATGAACAAACCTATCACAAGCAATGAAATTGAAACTGTGATTAAAAATCTTCCAACAAACAAAAGTCCAGAACCGGATGGCATCACAGGTGAATTCTATCAAACATTTAGAGAAGAGCTAACACCCAACCTTCTCAAATTCTTCAAAACAATTGCAGGGGAAGGAACACTCCCAAACTCATTCTATGAGACCACCATCACCCTGATACCAAAATCAGACAGAGATACTACAAGGAAAGAAAATTATAGACCAATATCACTGATGAATATAGATGTAAAAATCCTCAACCAAATACTAGCAAACAGAATCGAACAACACATTAAAAGGATCATACACCATGATCAAGTGGGGTGTATCCCAGGGATGCAAGGATTCTTCAATATACACAAATCAATGTGAATACACCATATTAACAAATTGTAGAATAAAACCATATGATCATCTCAATAGATGAAGGAAAAGATTTTGTGAAAATTCAACACCCATTTATGATAAAAACTCTGCAGAGTGTGGGCATAGAGGGAAACTACCTCAACATAATAAAGGCCATATATGACAAACCCGCAGCAAACACCATTCTCAATGGTGAAAAACTGCAAGCGTTTCCTCTAAGATCAGGAACAAGACGAGGATGTCCACTCTCACCACTGCTATTCAACATAGTTTTGGAAGTCCTAGCCATGGCAATCAGAGAAGAAAAAGAAATAAAAGGAATACAAAAAGGAAAAGAAGGAGTAAAATTGTCACTGTTTGCAGATGACATGATATCATAGATAGAGAATCCTAAAGATGCCACCAGAAAACCACTGGAGCTAATCAATGAATCTGGTAAAGTTGCAGGATACAAAATTAATGCACAGAAATTGCTTGCATTCCTATACACTAACAATGAAAGATCAGAAAGAGAAATTAAGGAAACAATCCCATTACCACTGCAACAAAAAGAATAAAATACCTAGGAATAAACCTACCTAAGGAAGTAAAAGACCTGTACTCAGAAAACTATAAGACGCTGATGAAAGAAATCAAAGATGATATAAACAGATGGAGACATATACCATGTTCTTGGATTAGAAGAATCAATATTGTGAAAATGACTATACTACCCAAAGCAATCTACAGATTTAATGCAATCCCGATCAAAATACCTTTGGCATTTTCTACGGAACAAGAAAAAAAAATCTTAAAATTTGTAGGGAGACACAAAAGACCTTGGATAGCCAAAGCAGTCTTCAGGGGGAAAAAAAAGAGCTGGAGGAATCAGACTTCCAGACTTCAGACTATATTACAAAGCTACAGTAATCAAGATAATATGGTACTGACACAAAAACAGAAATATAGGTCAATAGAACAGGATAGAAAGCACAGAGATAAACCCACATACCTATGGTTAACTAATCTATGACAAAGGAGGCAAGGGTATACAACGGAGAAAAGACAGTGTCTTCAGTAAGTGGTGCTGGGAAAACTGGACAGCTACATGTAAAAGAATGAAATTAGAACACTCCCTAACACCATACACAAAAATAAACTCAAAATGGATTAGAGACCTAAATATAAGACCAGCCACTATAAAAGTCTTAGAGGAAAACATAAGCAGAACAGTCTATGACATAAATCACAGCAAGATCCTTTTTGACCCACCTCCTAGAGAAATGGAAATAAAAACAAAAATAAAAAAATGGGACCTAATGAAACATAAATTCTTTTGCACAGCAAAGGAAAACATAAGCAAGATGAAAAGACAACCATCAGAATGGGAGAAAATATTTTCAAATGAAGCAAATGGCAAAGGATTAATCTCCAAAAAGCAGCTCATGTAGCTCAATATCACAAAACCAAACAACCCAATCCAAAAATGGGCAGAAGACCTAAATAGACATTTCTCCAAAGAAGATATACAGGTTGCCAACAAACACATGAAAGATGCTGAACATCACTAATCATTAGAGAAATGCAAATCAAAACTACAGCGAGGTATCACCTCACACCAGTCAGAATGGCCATCATCAAAAAATCTACCAACAATAAATGCTGGAGAGGCATTAATTGGAGAAAAGGGAACCCTCTTGCACTGTTGGTGGGAATGTAAATTGATATAGCCACTAGGGAGAACGGTATGAAGGTTCCTTAAAAACTAAAAATAGAACTACCATACAACCCAGCAAACCCACTCCTGGACATTTACCCTGAGAAAACCATAATTCAAAAAGAGTCATGTACCACAATGTTCACTGTAGCTCTATTTACAATAGCCAGGACATGGAAGCAACCTAAGTGTCCATCAACAGATAAATGGATAAAGAAGATGTGGCACATATATACAATGGAACATGATTCAGCCATAAAAAGAAACGAAATTGAGTTATTTTTAGTGAGGTGGATGGATCTAGAGTCTGTCCTACAGAGTGAAGTAAGTCAGAAAGAGAAAAACAAACACCGTATGCTAACACATATATATGGAATCTAAAAAAAAAAGTTTATGTAGAACCTAGGGGCAGGAAAGGATTAAGGACACAGACGTAGAGAAAGGACTTGAGGACATGGGGAGGGGGTAGGGTAAGCTGGGACAAAGTGAGAGAGTGGTATGGACATATATACAGTACCAAATGTAAAATTGATAGCTACTGGGAAGCAGCCACATAGCACAGGGAGACCAGCTCTGTGCTTTGTGACCACCTAAAAGGGTGGGATAAGGGAGTGAGAGGGAGGTGCAAGAGGGAGGGGATATGGTGTTATATGTATACGCATAGCTGATTCAGTTTTTTATACAGCAGAAACTAACACACAATTGTAAAGCAATTATACTCCATTAAAGATGTAAAAGAAAAAAAAAAAAAAAGGAAAGCCCAGAGATAAACCTACACACCTATGACCCACTAATCTATGACAAAGGAGGCAAGGATATACAATGGAGAAAAGACAGTCTCTTCAATAAGTGGTGCTGGGAAAAATGGACAGCTACATGTAAAAGAATGAAATTAGAACACTCCCTAACACCATACACAAAAAATAAACTCAAAATGCATTAGAGACCAAAATGTAAGACCGGACACTATAAAACTCTTAGAGGAAAACATAGGAAGAATACTCTTTGACATAAATCACAGCAAGGTCTTTTTTGATCCACCTCCTAGAGTAATGGAATAAGAAACAATAATAAACAAATGGGAGCAAATGAAACCTAAAAGCTTTTGCAAAGCAAAGGAAACTACAAACAAGACGAAAAGACAACCCTCAGAATGGGAGAAAATATTTGCAAACGAATCAATGGACAAAGGATTAATCTCCAATGTATATAAACAGCTCATGCAGCTCAACAGTAAAAAAACAAACAACCCAATCCAAAAATGGGCAGATGATGTAAATAGACATTTGTCCCAAGAAGACATACAGATGACCAAGAAGCACATGAAAAGATGCTCAACATCACTAATTATTAGAGAAATATAAACCAAAACTACAATGAGTTATCACCTCACACGAGTTAGAATGGGCATCATCAGAAAATCTACAAACAACAAATGCTGGAGAGGGTGTGGAGAAAAGGGAACCCTCTTACACTATTTGTGGGAATGTAAGTTGATACAGTCACTATGGAGAACAGTATGGAGGTTCCTTAAAAAACTAAAAATAGAATTACCGTGTGACCCAGCAATCCCACTACTGGCCATATACCCAGAGAAAACCATAATTCAAAAAGACATATTCACCACAATGTTCACTGCAGCACTATTTACAATAGCCAGGTCATGGAAGCAACCTAAATGCCCATAGACAGATGAACGGAAAAGATGTGCTACATATATAAAATGCAATATTTCTCAGCCATAAAAAGGAATGAAATTGGGTCATTTGTAGAGACGTGGATAGATCTAGAGACTGTCATACAGAGTGAAGTAAGTCAGAAAGAGAAAAACAAATATCGTATATTAACGCATACATGTGGAACCTAGAAAAATGGTACAGATGAGCCGGTTTGCAAGGCAGAAATAGAGACACAGATGTAGAGAACAAATGTATGGACACCAAGGGGGGAAAGTGGCAGGGTGGTGGTGGTGGGATGAATTGCGAGCCTGGGATTGACATATATACACTTATATGTATAAAATAGATAACCAATAAGAACCTGCTGTATAAAAAAATGAATAAAATAAATTCAAAAATTAAAAAATAATTAATACTTAAAAAAATAAAACAGAAAAAAAAGTTCTGTCCTTCCCATAGACGTATTTATATGAATGAATTATTTCCATGCTTATATCCATAAATACAAAAAGAGGAATAAAATTTACCTTGAACCAAAAAAGAAAAAAAAAAAACAGAACCCACTGGTCATACAGAGGAAAACCCTATCAGGGCACTTGCTCCAGTGGTAAACAATTCTGAAGTTGGTCACAGGTGGGGAATCATTTCCCATGCAGCCAGCAGCCCCAACACAAGGAGCGTCCTCATTGCAAAGCTGGGGGACCGTGAGGAGGCGTCTCTGAGTAAATGTGAGCTGAGCCCCAGGCCAGTTGCTGCTGAACTTTTCCCACCCTTCCCAGGTAAAACACCTGAATGTGTGCAAAGACTTTAAAAGCTAGAGGAAGGGGCTTGGACACGCAGGCCGACTTGGTGCCTGCAGGCCAGCCAGGATGGTCCTGGCCCTGGGCACTCGTCTGGAAGCTTTCCATTTCCCTGCCTGAGGTACCCCTCCTGTCCCGGCCCCCACTGCTTTTTTCCTTCCTCACCTCTGCCCGGGGAGAAATTCCAGCAGCAAGTATGGGTGACACATCCTCTTCTTTAGCAGGTGGCAGCAGGGCAACTCCTTCAGGAAGTCCAGCAGAGCCCCAGTCACACCGGGCCACTCATAGAGCCACGGGCCCTACTCCCTCCCACCATCCCAACCCCGAGACTGCTGACGGGGCAGAGAATATGGCGTCAGGCACAGCTGCAGAGGCTTTTGCTGCCTGGAGGGGTGTTTATATTGACCTCAACCCAGGCACACCTGGGAAGGGCTGGCCGGCCGGGTCAGGCTGCCAAGGTCAGCCAATCCTCGCCCCTCAGGGGCTCAGAGTTGCAGAAAATGGGCCTTGCTGCACCGGCCAGATCCAAGGAACAGGTGTAGGGTCCCGAGAGTCAGGATAGATAAGGGGCGGCAGCCCTGGCTTGTTTTCTAATCATTTCATCTGGTCCATGAGTGGGAGACAACTTCAAGAAGACCCTCTGCTAATGAGAGGAACCCAGGAGTCAGGGAGAGGAGGGGTGGTGGGTGCAGACAGAGCCCTGGTGCCCCGGATGCAGTGGAAGCCCCTGGAAGACCAGGCAGAGGGAGGCTGCACAGAGTGAAGCCTAGGGTCACAGACCTGTTGGAGCTGCTGTTTGTTAGTTCAAGCTCTGCTCTGAGGTGCTCTGTGTCAGCTCTGAGCTACAGTTGTGGTGGGGGTGCTCTGCAATGAGGGCTATGTGCACGGTTCCTGTGTGCCCAGCCCTGCCAGGGTACCTGTCCAGGGGAGCTCCATATCCAGGGAGGGGCCTGCCCACGAGAGCCCTGTGGGCTGCTGCGTACCTGCCCAGGTGAGCTCCATAACCTGGGAGGGGCCTGACCATGAGGGCCCCATGGGCTGCTGGGTACCTGCCCAGGTGAGCTCCATATCCTGGGAGTGGCCTAACACCGAGAGCCCCATGGGCAGCTGGGTACCTGCCCAGGTGAGCTCCATATCCTGTGAGGGGCCCGACCACAAGAGCCCCGTGGGCTGCTGGGTACCTGGTAGAGGACGCCAGGACAGTCAGTGAAGCCACAGAGGATATACATCTAGTAGTTCCAAATTCCTACACCCTGCTGGTCATTCTACCATCCAGCAGGACATGGTATTCTGTATTAGACTTCAATGATGCCTTCTTCTGTATTCCATTAGTCCCAGAGTCACAAGAAATTTTGGCTGTGAGTGGCAGGACTCAACATACAACAAAAGCAATGCTGCTGGGCCGTCCTGCCCCAGGGGTTCAAAAATTCCCACACCATCTTTTGGGAAACGTTAGCTAAAGACCTAAAAGATCTACCTCTGGAGAAGGGAACCCTCCTTCAATATGCAGATGACATTCTGATCACCAGCCCGACTAAGGAGGCCTCTGAACTACCTAGCCAATAAAAGATAGAAGGTGTCCAAGAAAAAGGCTCAAATATCACAAACTAAGGTGACCTTCCTGGGTTTCATTCATACAGAAGGTCGGAGAAGCCCACCCCAGGAAAGGGAAGAAGCCATTTGCTGCCTCACCCTTCCTGAATCTAGAAGACAGCTTAGGGGATCCTGGGGAGACCGGGGTTTGCTGCATCTGGATCCCTAACTACAGTCTAATAGCTGGGCCTCTATATGAAACACTGAAAGGAAAAGATGATGATCCTTTTGAATAGAATCCAGAAGCGGCCCTTCAAGAAGGGAAAGTGCAGTCAATTCAGACCCTTGCCCTGGACCTCCCTAAGTTAGCTAAACCCTTTGACCTTTACATTCCTGGTCCAAGGCAAATCGCCCTTGGAGTATTAGTGCAAAAACTGGGACCACTTGAAATGGAACAATGCAAGAATGCCCTCCAGGCATTGACCAGCCACCCCATCCGACCAGGATACTGGGGGTATCTAAAAACCTGGAAATCAGCAGCCCGCAAGGCCAGCTCCCTCCTAAGGGTAAAGGACGCCACTTGGTGATCCTAACCACCCACCATGCCCTGAAGTTGCAGGGATTGCTCCGTGGGCACAATGACCTCGAGTGAGGAGGCCCTCCAACACCAACCTCCGGAGAGACAACTGGGGGCAATGGGCCCCCATGACGACTCGTGTGACCATCACTTGACCTGGAGCTTCTCTCAGAAAACAACAAGAGTGTGCCCCAAAAGAGCAGACTATTGCTTACAGGACTTACTGCACCCAGAGCGGAGCTAATAAACTTGGCAGGGGAACCGTAAATAACGCTGCCACCATAGAAAAGCCTACAGACACTGCGGTGACGGAGGCCAATGAGACCGGCTGTACTCCTCCTACTTCAAAAGGCCGTGGACTGAGTGGCCGTCATGGTCCTGGATCACCACCAGCCCTGGAGTGTCTGGGAGTTGAGCAAGCAGGGCTCTGACACCTGGTGCTGTTTGTACGTTAATTCAGTGGCCTAACTGAAGAAAGCGCAGACTACTGGTCAGAGCATCTAGGCTGGCAGAAACCGTCAGCCTAAGGGGGTCGAACCAATGTGGAGCAGGGTAAAACCGCCCACCCGCCCTGCAACGTCTCTGAACATCTCTTTCCTGGACCCTTAAAGGTCATTAGAATCTATGAAACTTCCAATGCTGGTGCTCAGGCAGACGAGCAGTGAGGGAGGAGGCCTGGGGACAATCAACCTCACCTGGAGGCTGCTGGAGAGAAGTCCTGCCCCTCCCCCCAGGTATGAGGACACCCAACTCAGCACGAAGCATTTACAGAAGAGGTGTCTGCACCCTCAGCGCCCCACGAATGAGGAATGGGACAAAAGGCAGAGGAGGGCTTTGTCACTGGCAAAGCCCATTAAAAATTCCTGGGAGATAAAAATAGAATCTGGGCAATAAAATAAAGTCTAACCATTTTTTCCTTTGTACTTTGTCTAATTTCACTTGCTCCTAGGTTTCCACATGCAGAGGTCCCACACCCGGCACTTCAGACCCGATTTCCTAGTGCAAAATGGCTGGGCCGACACCTCAGCTCGTGGGGCCCTGTGCAGACTCTGCGACATAGAGCCTGAGCTCCAGCCAACCCGGCCCTCGAGAGCTCTGCCCCCTCCCTCTGGCTGATGCTGACAGGATCCCTACACAGCAGCCCGGCCCACAACCCGCAGGGGAGCACACACTCTCACCTCTCCATTCTCTGATTAAAATATAAAGTTTTCCTTTGCTTCTGAACCAAAGTCAGTCTCGATCTGTTGGCTCCAATGACACTGGGCAGGGAGACCCTTGTTGGGGCCCACTCTGCAGGATCAGTAACAGAATTTGAGAACATTGTAACTTCAATGAACAGATGTGTGAGCCAAACTGTAATTAACATAGAGCAGTGTATAAGGCTCGTGTAAAATAAGATGTTTCTAACACTTCCATTTGATATTTCCATCACTTTATTATAAGCAAGTTCAGTGGAGGGGTTTGTCTTATTTGTCAGGTCAACAGTAGTGAAATGCAGTGATTTCTTTCCAAGGATGTACATCTAATAATCTTGGTTGAAGTTTCAACCTTGTTTTGAATGATTTTCCATTGAAAATGATACCTCTCTTTCAGCTCCTAGATTTCTGAGAAGTATAAAATCTTATATTTTTTTATTACCAAAGGGGAAAGGTGGGAGGAGGGATAAATTAACAGTTTCGGATTAACATATACACACTGCTATGTATAAAATATATCATCAACAAGGAACTACTGTATAGCACAGGGAACTATACTCAATATTTTTTAATGACCCCTAAGGGGAAATAATCTGAAAAACAATAGATATCTATATCAACATCATCTATCAACTACAGATAAAATGGAAACTAAAGGAGGCCGATGGTGAGCGTTTCTGAGCCTGAAGACTTCAATCATCTAAAGTTCGGACTCTGCCTACGGCCCAAGTCCCTTAATGAACACACATGTACCAGTAGCTTAAAAATTCCCCAGATTGGAGATCGGGGAGACACTGATTTGGAAAAATCCCTGGTGTTCTCCTTACATACACGGGACCTTTCCTACAGCTAAAACATGCTAGTGACACACAGAAGATGGAACACGGTTGGATCAGGAAGATTTTGGAAAAGGAACCAAAACTCCTAATTTCCTGGTTGTTGGATTCACCCCTCCAGCCATTTTCCTTAAAACCTCCCCACTTGAGGATGTCAGCACCTTCAACATCCAGTTGCACAGAATTTGGAATTTGTCCAAAGGAAGAAGGGGAAGGAGGAGAAACAAGGAGAGCCAAGCCCTAGATGCTCGGACAGGCACATGTCACTCTAATTTCCAATCAGGAAGAAGAATTAAGCAAAGGCTTAGCCTGCCACTGAGAACCAGAGTAGGGCCAGAAGCAAACCAGTGGCTCTGCGGGAAGCTCCCAAAAAGCGAGTTGAAAAATGGAGCTCAGGGGCACTGCAATTCATAAACCTGCAGAGTTTTAAATTATAACTATCGTCCAAAACTATATTGAGGGAAGGCAACGAAAAGGATTGGAAAGAAAGGCAGAATTGCAGGAAACAAATTTCAGGAGTTAGAATCGAATCGCCACTAAAGCACATGAAAAGCGGCCAAACGTCGACAAGGATGCCCTTGGCCAAAAAGGGCGTATGCATTTTTTCCTGAATAAATTCAGAAAAAAACGCATAGGCCCTTTTTGGCCAACCAAGCAAGCCGGAAATGCAAATCAGCACTACAAAGGAGTCTCACTTCCCATCGGTCAAAAGGAACTTCCTAAAAAAGTGTAAAAACAAGAAATGCAGGAGAGGACAAGGAGGAAAGGGAGCCTTGTTACACTGATGGGCGGGATGTAAATTGCCAATGGCGACTCTGCAGAAGGGTATGGTGTTTCCAAAAACATCTAAAAAACACAGCTACAGAGAATGGGGCACTTCCACGCATGGGCGTATAAATTGGGAAATCTAAAAATCAGCAAGACACAGGCAACCCAAAGTTAAGGGTTGCTCTGTTGACAAGAACCTCCACTTCATTACACCTTAAATATCCTAGGAAACAGAAAAATGGATAAAGAAGTTTTGCTTCTTATGTACAATGTAATATCACTCAGCCATGAAATCAATGTCTTAACGTGAGTAGCAGCATGAGGAGTGGATTTAGTTTCGACGATTCTAAGTGAAATAAGTCACACAGAAAAAGACACTTATCATAAGATATCACTTATAGAGGGAATGTAAAAACCGTCACACTTGAACTGAATTACAAAACAGAACAGAGTCACACTTTTAGAAGACACACTATGACTGCTTAACGGGAAAGGTGAGGTGGTGTGATACATGAAAGAAGGGTTTCAAATTAGTTCATATACCGTTCCATAAACCCAATATGTAATAGACAAGAACTACTCCTTGCTCAGTGAACTGGACTCAACACCCGCTATTCACCGCACAAGAATATATCTGACAAGTAAGAATCTTAAAACCTAGGTATTGATATCTCTCCGTAAGTGAGTCAAGTGGGTGTAAAGCGGCATAAACAGAGCAGTGAAATAAGCTAAACCCCATTATAAAAATAAATTTCTTTAAAACACCCATGAAACAAAGACAATGAAAGAGAGAGAAATTCTTACACAATTCGGTCAGGGGCTGTGATACAACCTGTATTGACCATATCTATACCCACAGCTGGATGAGACATAAGGGTGGACACTCTTGGGGCTGAGAGGTTTGGTGAGGTTGGGTGAGCCAACGCAGACCTATTAAAGTAATACTGCGTGGTACCCATCCCATGGGTCCCAAATCTCCCGGTACAAGGGCATCTTCCTACATCGAAAACATGCATGAGAAACCCAGAAGATGGTACACCGTGTGATCGGGAAAGGTTTCTAAAACGCACCTCATTTGTCATCTCCTTGTGCTCCGGTTCGCCATTCCAGCCCCTTGCATAGCAATCTCCCTACTTGGAGCATAAGCACCTTTAACCTCCTGTTCCGTACAGGTTGCAATTTGTCCTGAGGATGCATGGGAAGAAGGGGAACCAATGAGAGACTAGCTCTATATGTTGGGACAGGCACACATCACTCTATTTTCCCATCAGGAAGAAGAATTAACCACAGGCTCAGCCTGGCCCCCGGAACCAGAAGAGGGCCTGAAGCAATCCTGCACTTTTGCGGCCAGCTCCCAAAAAAGCGAGTTGAAAAATTCAGGTCAGGGGCACTGCAATTCACAAAACCTGTGCAGTTATAAATGATAACTCTAGTCCACAAATAAATTGAGGGAAGGCAACGAAGAGGATTTGAAAGCAAGGCAGAATTGCAGGAAACAGATTTCAGGAGGTAGATTCGAATCGCCTTTAAAGCCCATGAAAAGCGGCAAAACGTCGACAGTGATGCCCTTGGCCAAAAAGGGCGTATGCGTTTTTTCCTGAATATATTCAGGAAAAAACACATACGCCCGTTTTGGCCAACCAAACAACCTGGCAAGGCAAATCAGCACTACAAAGAAGTCTCGCTTCCCATCGGTCAAAAGGGCCATGCTGAAAAATGTATCAAAACCAGAAATGCAGGACAGGCCATGGAGAAATGGGAGCCTTGCTACGCTGATGGGTGGGATGTAAATTGCCAACAGCCACTCTGGAGAAGTGTACGGTGTGTCCTGAAACATCAAAAAAACACAGCTTAGAGAGCATAGGGCACTTCCACTCATGGGTGTATAAATTGGGAAAACTAAAAATCAGCAAGACACAGGCACCCCAAAGTTTATGGCTGCTCTGTTGACAGGAACCTCCACTTCATTACATCTTAAATAGCCCAGGAAAGCGAAAAATGGATAAAGAATTTGAGGTCCTTATGTAGAATGGGATATCTCTCAGGCATGACATCAATGTCATAATGTTAGTAGCAGCATGATGAGTGGATTTAGGTACAACGATTCTAAGTGAAATAAGTCACACAGAAAAAGACACTTATCATAAGATATCACTTATAGAGGGAATGTAAAAACCGTTACACTTGAACTGAATTACAAAACAGAAGAGAATCACACATTTAGAAAACACAATATGGCTGCTTAACGGGAAAGGTGAGGTGGGGTGATGCATAAAACAAGGGTTTCAAATTAGCCAACATACCGTTCCATAAACCCAATATGTAATAGACAACACTTACTCCTTGCTCAGTGAACTGGACTCAACACCCCCTATTCATCGCACAAGAATATTTCTGACTAGTAAGAATCTTCAAACCTATGTATTGATATCTCTCCGTAAGTGAGTCAAGTGGGTGTAAAGCGGCATAAACACAGCAGTGAAAAGCAGCTAAACCCCATTATAAAAATAAATTACTTTTAAAAACCCATGAAACAAAGACAGTGAAAGAGAGAGAAATACTCACACAATTCATTCAGGGGCTGTGATGCAACCTGGATTGACCATATCTGGACCCACAGCTGGATGAGACATAAGGGTGGACACTCTTGGGGCTGAGAGGTTTGGTGAGGTTGGGTGAGCCAACGCAGACCCTTTAAAGTAATACTGCGTGGTACCCAGCCCATGGGTCCCAAATCTCCAGGTACAAGGTCATCTTCCTACATCGAAAAGATGCATGAGAAACCCAGAAGATGGTACACCGTGTGATTGGGAAAGGTTTCTAAAACGCACCTCATTTCTCACCTCCTTGTGCTCCGGTTCGCCATTCCAGCCGCTTTACTAGCAACCTCAATACTTGGAGCATCAGCACCTTTAACCTCCTGTTCCGTACAGGTTGCAATTTGTTCTGAAGATGAATGGGAAGAAGGGGAACCAATGAGAGACTAGCTCTATGTTTTGGGACAGGCACAGGTCACTCTATTTTCCCATCAGGAAGAAGAATTAACCACAGCCTCAGCCTGCCCCCCGGAACCAGAAGAGGGCCTGAAGCTGTACCGTAACCCTCATCCTAAACTTAACCCTAACCCTAAACCTAAGCTACCCTTGACGGCTTCTGCCTCCAATAGAGTTCCTAAGCACTAGTGTTTTAAGGAACAAGTAAAAAAGAGAATCCTAATGTGATTTCTTGATAATGGGTGTGTTCCTTATCTTATCCTAGTGTCTAAACTCTTCTCCATGGCTGGACCCCCAAATAATATTCCTTTACGTGCTAAGTGGTATCTAGAGAGTGGGATAGGTTTAATAACTACCCTCACCCTAACGCATACCGTAACGCTAACCCCGACCCTAACCCTAACGCGTACCCTAATCCTAACCCGTACCCAAAACCGAGCCCTAACCCTAACACTAACCCTAACCCTAACCCTAACCCATACCCTACGCCATAGCATAACGCCTCCCCGAACCCGAACCCTAAGCCGTACCCTAACCTTCACACTAACCCTAACCCTAAACCTAAGCTACCCTTGACTGCTTCTGCCTCCAATAGATTTCCTAAGCACTAGTGTATTAAGGAACAGGTTAAAAAGAGAATCCTAAAGTGATTTCTTGATAATGGGTGTGTTCCTTCTCTTATCCTAGTGTCTAAACTCTTCTCCATGGCTGGACCCCAAAATAATATTCCTTTATGTGCTTAGGGGTATCTAGAGAGTGGGATTGGTTTAATAACTACCCAAACCCTAACGCGTACCCTAACCCTAACACCTACCCTAACTTTAACGCGTACTCTAATCCTAACCCGTACCCTAAACCGAGCCCTAACACTAACCCTAACCCTAAACCTAACCCTAAACCATATTCTACGCCCTACCCGAACCCCTCCCCGAACCCATACCCTAAACCGTACCCTAACCCTCACCCTCACCCTAACCGTAACCCTAAGCTACCCTTGACTGCTTCTGCCTCCAATAGATTTCCTAAGGACTAGTGTTTTAAGGAACAGGTTAAAATGAGAATCCTAATGTGATTTCTTGATAATGGGTGTGTTCCTTATCTTATCCTAGTGTCTAAACTCTTCTCCATGGCTAGACCCCCAAATGATATTCCTTTACGGGCTAAGGGGTATCTAGAGAGTGGGATAGGTATAATAACGACCCTAACCCTAACGTGTACCCTAACCGTAAACCCTACCCTAACACTAACGCGTACCCTAATCCTAAACCATACCCTAAACCGAGCCCTAACCCTAACACTAACCCTAACACTAATCCTAACCCATACCCTACGCCCTTCCCGAACCCATTACCGAACCCGTACCCTAAGTAGTACCCTAACCCGCACCCTAACCCTAAACCTAACCCTAAGCTACCCTTGACTGCTTCTGCCTCCAATAGATTTCCTCAGCACTAGTGTTTTAAGGAATAGGTTAAAAAGAGAATCCTAATGTGATTTCTTTATAATGGGTGTGAGCTTTATCTTATCCTAGTGTCGAAACTCTTCTCCATGGATGGACCCCCAAATAATATTCCTTTACGTGCTAAGGGGTATCTACAGAGTGGGATAGGTTTAATAACTACCCTAACCCTAATGCGTACCCTAACCCTAACCCCTAACCTAACACTAACGCATACACTAATCCTAAACCGTACCCTAAACCGAGCCCTAACCCTAACACTAACCCTAACCCTAACCCTAACCCATACCCTACGCCCTACCGGAACCCCTCACCTAACCCGTACCCTAAGCCGTACCCTAACCCTAACCCTAATGCTAAGCTACCCTTGACTGCTTCTGCCTCCAATAGATTTCCTAAGCACTAGTGTTTTAAGGAACAGGTTAAAAAGAGAATCCTAATGTGATTTCTTGATAATGGGTGTGTTCCTTATCTTCTCCTCGTGTCTAAACTCTTCTCCATGGCTGGACCCCCAAATAATATTCCTTTACGTGCTAAGGGGTATCTAGAGAGTGGGATAGGTTTAATAACTACCCTCACCCTAACGCGTACCCTAACCCTAACCCTTACCCTAACCCTAACGCGTACCCTAATCCTAACCCGTACCCTAAACCGAGCCCTAACCCTAACACTAGCCCTAACCCTAACCCTAACCCATACCCTACGCCCTACCCGAACCCCTCCCCGAACCCGTACCCTAAGCCGTACCCTAACCCTCACCCTAAACCTAACCCTAACCCTAAGCTACCCTTGACTGCTTCTGCCTCCAATAGATTTCCTAAGCACTAGTGTTTTAAGGAACAGGTTAAAAAGAGAATCCTAATGTGATTTCTTGATAATGGGTGTGTTCCTTATCTTCTCCTCGTGTCTAAACTCTTCTCCATGGCTGGACCCCCAAATAATATTCCTTTACGTGCTAAGGGGTATCTAGATAGTGGGATAGGTTTAATAACTACCGTCACCCTAACGCGTAACCTAACCCTAACCGCTACCCTAACCCTAACGAGTACCCTAATCCTAACCCATACCCTAAACCGAGCCCTAACCCTAACACTAACCCTAACCCTAACCCTAACCCATACCCTACGCCCTACCCGAATCCCTCCCCGAACCCGTACCCTAAGCCGTACCCTAACCCTCACCCTAACCCTAACCCTAACCCTAAGCTACCCTTGACTGCTTCTGCCTCCAATAGATTTCCTAAGCACTAGTGTATTAAGAAACAGTTTAAAAAGAGAATCATATTGTGATTTCTTGATAATGGGTGTGTTCCTTATCTTCTCCTAGTGTCTAAACCCTTCTCCATGGCTGGACCCCCAAATAATATTCCTTTACGTGCTAAGGGGTATCTAGAGAGTGGGATAGGTTTAATAACTACCTTCACCCTAAAGCGTACCCTAACCCTAACCCCTAAACTAACACTAACGCGTACCCTAATCCTAACCCGTACCCTTAACCGAGCCCTAACCCTAACACTAACCCTAACCCTAACTCTAACCCATACCCTACGCCCTACCCGAACCCCTCCCCGAACCCGTACCCTAAGCCGTACCCTAACCCTCACCCTAACCCTAACCCTAACCCTAAGCTACCCTTGACGGCTTCTGCCTCCAATACATTTCCTAAGCACTAGTGATTTAAGGAACAGGTTAAAAAGAGAATCCTAATGTGATTTCTTGATAATGGGTGTGTTCCTCATCTTCTCCTCTTATCTAAACTCTTTTCCATGGCTGGACCCCCAAATAATATTCCTTTACGTGCTAAGGGGTATCTAGAGAGTGTGATAGGTTTATTAACTATCCTCACCCTAACGTGCAACCTAACCCTAACCCCTACCCTAACACTAACGCGTACCCTAATCCTAACCCGTACCCTAACCCGAGCCCTAACCCTAACACTAACCCTAACCCTAACCCTAACCCATAGCCTACGCCCTACCCGAACCCCTCCCCGAACCTGTACCCTAAGCCGTACCCTAACCCTCACCCTCACCCTAACCCTAACCCTAAGCTACCCTTGACTGCTTCTGCCTCCAATAGATTTCCTAAGCACTAGTGTTTTAAGGAACAGGTTAAAAAGAGAATCCTAATGTGATTTCTTGATAATGGGTGTGTTCCTTATCTTCTCCTAGTGTCTAAACTCTTCTCCATGGCTGGACCCCCAAATAATATTCCTTTACGTGCTAAGGGGGATCTAGAGAGTGGGATAGGTTTAATAACTACCCTCACCCTAAAGCGTACCCTAAACCTAACCCCTACCTTAACACTAACGCGTACCCTAATCCTAACCCGAACCCTTAACCGAGCCCTAACCCTAACACTAACCCTAACCCTAACTCTAACCCATACCCTACGCCCTACCCGAATCCCTCCCCGAACCCGTACCCTAAGCCGTACCCTAACCCTCACCCTAACCCTAACCCTAACCCTAACCCTAAGCTACCCTAGACGGCTTCTGCCTCCAATAGATTTCCTAAGCACTAGTGATTTAAGGAACAGGTTAAAAAGAGAATCCTAATGTGATTTCTTGATAATGGGTGTGTTCCTTATCTTCTCCTTTTGTCTAAACTCTTTTCCATGGCTGGACCCCCAAATAATATTCCTTTACGTGCTAAGGGGTATCTAGAGAGTGTGATAGGTTTAATAACTACCCCCACCCTAACGCGTACCCTAACCCTAACCCCTACCCTAACCCTAACGCGTACCCTAATCCTAACCCGTACCCTAAACCGAGCCCTAACCCTAACACTAACCCTAACCCTAACCCTAACCCATACCCTACGCCCTACCCGAACCCCTCCCCGAACCCGTACCCTAAGCCATACCCTAACCCTCACCCTCACCCTAACCCTAACCCTAAGCTACCCTTGACTGCTTCTGCCTCCAATAGATTTCCTAAGCACTAGTGTTTTAAGGAACAGGTTAAAAAGAGAATCCTAATGTGATTTCTTGATAATGGGTGTGTTCCTTATCTTCTCCTAGTGCCTAAACTCTTCTCCATGGCTGGACCCCCAAATAATATTCCTTTACGTGCTAAGGGGTATCTAGAGAGTGGGATAGGTTTAATAACTAACCTCACCCTATCGCGTACCCTAACCCTAACACCTACCCTAACACTAACGCGTACCCTAATCCTAACCCGTACCCTAAACCGAGCCCGAACCCTAACACTAACCCTAACCCTAACCCTAACCCATAGCCTACGCCCTACCCGAACCCCTCCCCGAACCCGTACCCTAAGCTGTACCCTAACCCTCAGCCTAACCCTAACCCTAACCCTAAGCTACCCTTGACTGCTTCTGCCTCCAATAGATTTCCTAAGCACCAGTGTTTTAAGGAACAGGTTAAAAAGAGAATCCCTAATGTGATTTCTTGATAATGGGTGTGTTCCTTATCTTCTCCTAGTGTCTAAACTCTTCTCCATGCTGGACCCCCAAATAATATTCCTTTACGTGCTAAGGGGTATCTAGACAGTGGGATAGGTTTAATAACTACCCTCACCCTAACGCGTACCCTAACCCTAACCCCTACCCTAACCCTAACGCGTACCCTAATCCTAACCCGTACCCTAAACCGAGCCCTAACCCTAACACTAGCCCTAACCCCTAACCCTAACCCATACCCTACGCCCCTACCCGAACCCCTCCCCGAACCCGTACCCTAAGCCGTACCCTAACCCTCACCCTAACCCTAACCCTAACCCTAAGCTACCCTTGACGGCTTCTGCCTCCAATAGATTTCCTAAGCACTAGTGTTTTAAGGAACAGGTTAAAAAGAGAATCCTAATGTGATTTCTTGATAATGGGTGTGTTCCTTATCTTCTCCTCGTGTCTAAACTCTTCTCCATGGCTGGACCCCCAAATAATATTCCTTTATGTGCTAAGGGGTATCTAGAGAGTGTGATAGGTTTAATAACTACCCTCCACCCTAACACGTACCCTAACCCTAACCCCTACCCTAACCCTAACGTGTTCCATAATCCTAACCCGTACCTAAACCGAGCCCTAACCCTAACACTAACCCTAACCCTAACCCCTAACCCATACCCTATGCCCTACCCGAACCCCTCCCCGAACCCGTACCCTAACCCCTACCCTAACCCTAACGCGTACCCTAATCCTAACCCGTACCTAAACCGAGCCCTAACCCTAACACTAACCCTAACCCTAACCCTAACCCATACCCTACGCCCTACTCGAACCCCTCCCCGAACCCGTACCCTAAGACCATACCCTAACCCTCACCCTAACCCTAACCCCTAACCCTAAGCTACCCTTGACTGCTTCTGCCTCCAATAGATTTCCTAAGCACTAGTGTTTTAAGGAACAGGTTAAAAGAGAATCCTAATGTGATTTCTTGATAATGGGTGTGTTCCTTATCTTCTCCTATTGTCAAAACTCTTCTCCATGGATGGACCCCCAAATAATATTCCTTTACGTGATAAGGGGTATCTAGAGAGTGGGATAGGTTTAATAACTAACCTCACCCTATCGCGTACCCTAACCCTAACCCCTACCATAACCCTAACGCGTACCCTAATCCTAACCCATACCATACGCCCTTCCCGAACCCGTCCCCGAACCCGTACCCTAACCCTCACCCTAACCCTAACCCTAACCCTAAGCTACCCTTGACTGCTTCTGCCTCCAATAGATTTCCTCAGCACTAGTGTTTTAAGGAATAGGTTAAAAAGAGAATCCTAATGTGATTTCTTTATAATGGGTGTGATCTTTATCTTATCCTAGTGTCGAAACTCTTCTCCATGGCTGGACCCCAAAATAATATTCCTTTACGTGCTAAGGGGTATCTACAGAGTGGGATAGGTTTAATAACTACCCTAACCCTAATGCGTACCCTAACCCTAACCCCTACCCTAACACTAACGCATACAATAATCCTAAACCGTACCCTAAACCGAGCCCTAACCCTAACACTAACCCTAACCCTAACCCTAACCCATAGCCTACGCCCTACCCGAACCCCTCCCCGAACCCGTACCCTAAGCCGTACCCTAACCCTCACCCTAACCCTAACCCTAACCCTAAGCTACCCTTGACTGCTTCTGCCTCCAATAGATTTCCTAAGCACTAGTGTTTTAAGGAACAGGTTAAAAAGATAATCCTAATGTGATTTCTTGATAATGGGTGTGTTCCTTATCTTCTCCTAGTGTCTAAACTCTTCTCCATGGCTGGACCCCCAAATAATATTCCTTTACGTGCTAAGGGGTATCTAGAGAGTGGGATAGGTTTAATAACTACCCTCACCCTAACGCGTACCCTAACCCTTACCCCTACCCTAACCCTAACGCGTACCCTAATCCTAACCCGTACCCTAAACCGAGCCCTAACCCTAACACTAGCCCTAACCCTAACCCTAACCCATACCCTACGCCCTACCCGAACCCCTCCCCGAACCCATACCCTAAGCCATACCCTAACCCTCACCCTAACCCTAACCCTAACCCTAAGCTACCCTTGACTGCTTCTGCCTCCAATAGATTTCCTAAGCACTAGTGTTTTAAGGAACAGGTTAAAAAGAGAATCCTAATGTGATTTCTTGATAATGGGTGTGTTCCTTATATTCTCCTCGTGTCTAAACTCTTCTCCAAGGCTGGACCCCCAAATAATATTCCTTTACGTGCTAAGGGGTATCTAGAGAGTGTGATAGGTTTAATAACTACCCCCACCCTAACGTGTACCCTAACCCTAACCCCTACCCTAACCCTAACGCGTACCCTAATCCTAACCCGTACCCTAAACCGAGCCCTAACCCTAACACTAACCCTAACCCTAACCCTAACCCATACCCTACGCCCTACCCGAACCCCTCCCTGAACCCGTACCCTAAGCCATACCCTAACCCTCACCCTAACCCTAACACTAACCCTAAGCTACCCTTGACTGCTTCTGCCTCCAATAGATTTCCTAAGCACTAGTGTTTTAAGGAACAGGTTAAAAAGAGAATCCTAATGTGATTTCTTGATAATGGGTGTGTTCCTTATCTTCTCCTCGTGTCTAAACTCTTCTCCATGGCTGGACCCCCAAATAATATTCCTTTACGTGCTAAGGGGTATCTAGAGAGTGGGATAGGTTTAATAACTACCCTCACCCTAACGCGTACCGAACCCTAACCCCTACCCTAACCCTAACGCGTACCCTAATCCTAACCCGTACCCTAAACCGAGCCCTAACCCTAACACTAGCCCTAACCCTAACCCTAACCCATACCCTACGCCCTACCCGAACCCCTCCCCGAACCCGTACCCTAAGCCGTACCCTAACCCTCACCCTAACCCTAACCCTAAGCTACCCTTGACTGCTTCTGCCTCCAATAGATTTCCTAAGCACTAGTGTTTTAAGGAACAGGTTAAAAAGAGAATCCTAATGTGATTCCTTGATAATGGGTGTGTTCCTTATCTTCTCCTAGTGTCTAAACTCTTCTCCATGGCTGGACCCCCAAATAATATTCCTTTACGTGCTAAGGGGTATCTAGAGAGTGTGATAGGTTTAATAACTACCCCCACCCTAACGCGTACCCTAACCCTAACCCCTACCCTAACCCTAACGCGTACCCTAATCCTAACCCGTACCCTAAACCGAGCCCTAACCCTAACACTCACCCTAACCCTAACCCTAACCCATACCCTACGCCCTACCCGAACCCCTCCCCGAACCCGTACCCTAAGCCGTACCCTAACCCTCACCCTAACCCTAACCCTAACCCTAAGCTACCCTTCACTGCTTCTGCCTCCAATAGATTTCCTAAGCACTAGTGTTTTAAGGAACAGGTTAAAAAGAGAATCCTAATGTGATTTCTTGATAATGGGTGTGTTCCTTATATTCTCCTCGTGTCTAAACTCTTCTCCAAGGCTGGACCCCCAAATAATATTCCTTTACGTGCTAAGGGGTATCTAGTGAGTGTGATAGGTTTAATAACTACCCCCACCCTAACGCGTACCCTAACCCTAACCCCTACCCTAACCCTAACGCGTACCCTAATCCTAACCCGTACCCTAAACCGAGCCCTAACCCTAACACTAACCCTAACCCTAACCCTAACCCATACCCTACGCCCTACCCGAACACCTCCCCGAACCAGTGCCCTAAGCCGTACCCTAACCCTCACCCTAACCCTAACACTAACCCTAAGCTACCCTTGACTGCTTCTGCCTCCAATAGATTTCCTAAGCACTAGTGTTTTAAGGAACAGGTTAAAAAGAGAATCCTAATGTGATTTCGTGATAATGGGTGTGTTCCTTATCTTCTCCTAGTGTCTAAACTCTTCTCCATGGCTGGACCCCCAATAATATTCCTGTACGTGCTAAGGGGTATCTAGAGAGTGGAATAGGTTTAATAACTACCCTCACCCTAACGCGTACACTAACCCTAACACGTACTCTAATCCTAACCCGTACCCTAAACCGAGCCCTAACCCTAACACTAACCCTAACCCTAACCCTAACCCATACCCTATGCCCTACCCGAACCCCTCCCCGAACCCGTGCCCTAGGCCGTACCCTAACCCTCACCCTAACCCTAACCCTAACCCTAAGCTACCCTTGACGGCTTCTGCCTCCAATAGATTTCTTAAGCACTAGTGTTTTAAGGAACATGTTAAAAAGAAAATCCTAATGTGATTTCTTGATAATGGGTGTGTTCCTTATCTTCTCCTCGTGTCTAAACTCTTCTCCATGGATGGACCCCCAAATAATATTCCTTTATGTGCTAAGGGGTATCTAGAGAGTGTGATAGGTTTAATAACTACCCTCACCCTATCGCGTACCCTAACCCTAACCCCTACCCTAACCCTAACGCGTACCCTAATCCTAACCCGTACCCTAAACCGAGCCCTAATCCTAACACTAACCCTAACCCTAACCCTAACCCATACCCTACGCCCTACCCGAACCCCTCCCCGAACCCGTACCCTAAGCCATACCCTAGCCCTCACCCTAACCCAAACCCTAACTCTAAGCTACCCTTGACGGCTTCTGCCTCCAAAAGATTTCCTAAGCACTAGTGATTTAAGGAACAGGTTAAAAAGAGAATTCTAATGTGATTTATTGATAATGGGTGTGTTCCTTATCTTCTCCTCGTGTCTAAACTCTTCTCCATGGCTGGACCCCCAAATAATATTCCTTTACGTGCTAAGGGGTATCTAGAGAGTGGGATAGGTTTAATAACTACCCTCACCCTAACGCGTACCCTAACCCTAACCCCTACCCTAACCCTAACGCATACCCTAATCCTAACCCGTACCCTAAACCGAGCCCTAACCCTAACACTAGCCCTAACCCTAACCCTAACCCATACCCTACGCCCTACACGAACCCCTCCCCGAACCCTTATCGTAAGCCGTACCCTAACCCTCACCCTAACCCTAACCCTAACCCTAAGCTACTCTTGACGGCTTCTGCCTCCAATAGATTTCCTAAGCACTAGTGTTTTAAGGAACTGGTTAAAAAGAGAATCCTAATATGATTTCTTGATAATGGGTGTGTTCCTTATCTTCTCCTCGTGTCTAAACTCTTCTCCATGGCTGGACCCCCAAATAATATTCCTTTACGTGCTAAGGGGTATCTAGAGAGTGTGATAGGTTTAATAACTACACCCACCCTAACGCGTACCCTAACCCTACCCCCTACCCTAACCCTAACACGTACCCTAATCCTAACCCGTACCCTAAACCGAGCCCTAACCCTAACACTAACCCTAACGCTAATCCTAAACCATACCCTACGCCCTACCCGAACCCCTCCCCGAACCCGTACCCTAAGCCATACCCTAACCCTCACCCTAACCCTAACCCTAACCCTAAGCTACCCTTGACTGCTTCTGCCTCCAATAGATTTCCTAAGCACTAGTGTTTTAAGGAACAGGTTAAAAAGAGAATCCTAATGTGATTTCTTGATAATGGGTGTGTTCCTTATATTCTCCTCGTGTCTAAACTCTTCTCCATGGCTGGACCCCCAAATAATATTCCTTTACGTGCTAAGGGGTATCTAGAGAGTGGGATAGGTTTAATAACTACCCTCACCCTAACGCGTAACCTAACCCTAACCGCTAACCTAACCCTAACGAGTACCCTAATCCTAACACATACCCTAAACCGAGCCCTAACCCTAACACTAACCCTAACCCTAACCCTAACCCATACCCTACGCCCTACCCGAACCCCTCCCTGAACCCGTACCCTAAGCCATACCCTAACCCTCACCCTAACCCTAACACTAACCCTAAGCTACCCTTGACTGCTTCTGCCTCCAATAGATTTCCTAAGCACTAGTGTTTTAAGGAACAGGTTAAAAAGAGAATCCTAATGTGATTTCGTGATAATGGGTGTGTTCCTTATCTTCTCCTAGTGTCTAAACTCTTCTCCATGGCTGGACCCCCAATACTATTCCTGTACGTGCTAAGGGGTATCTAGAGAGTGGAATAGGTTTAATAACTACCCTCACCCTAACGCGTACACTAACCCTAACACGTACCCTAATCCTAACCCGTACCCTAAACCGAGCCCTAACCCTAACACTAACCCTAACCCTAACCCTAACCCATACCCTACGCCCTACCCGAACACCTCCCCGAACCAGTGCCCTAAGCCGTACCCTAACCCTCACCCTAACCCTAACCCTAACCCTAAGCTACCCTTGACGGCTTCTGCCTCCAATAGATTTCCTAAGCACTAGTGTTTTAAGGAACATGTTAAAAAGAGAATCGTAATGTGATTTCTTGATAATGGGTGTGTTCCTTATCTTCTCCTCGTGTCTAAACTCTTCTCCATGGCTGGACCCCCAAATAATATTCCTTTATGTGCTAAGGGGTATCTAGAGAGTGTGATAGGTTTAATAACTACCCTCACCCTATCGCGTACCCTAACCCTAACCCCTACCGTAACCCTAACGCGTACCCTAATCCTAACCCGTACCCTAAACCGAGCCCTAACCCTAACACTAACCCTAACCCTAACCCTAACCCATACCCTACGCCCTACCCGAACCCCTCCCTGAACCCGTACCCTAAGCCATACCCTAACCCTCACCCTAACCCTAACACTAACCCTAAGCTAACCTTGACTGCTTCTGCCTCCAATAGATTTCCTAAGCACTAGTGTTTTAAGGAACAGGTTAAAAAGAGAATCCTAATGTGATTTCGTGATAATGGGTGTGTTCCTTATCTTCTCCTAGTGTCTAAACTCTTCTCCATGGCTGGACCCCCAATAATATTCCTGTACGTGCTAAGGGGTATCTAGAGAGTGGAATAGGTTTAATAACTACCCTCACCCTAACGCGTACACTAACCCTATCACGTACCCTAATCCTAACCCGTACCCTAAACCGAGCCCTAACCCTAACACTAACCCTAACCCTAACCCTAACCCATACCCTACGCCCTACCCGAACCCCTCCCCGAACCTGTGCCCTAAGCCGTACCCTAACCCTCACCCTAACCCTAACCCTAACCCTAAGCTACCCTTGACGGCTTCTGCCTCCAATAGATTTCCTAAGCACTAGTGTTTTAAGGAACATGTTAAAAAGAGAATCCTAATGTGATTTCTTGATAATGGGTGTGTTCCTTATCTTCTCCTCGAGTCTAAACTCTTCTCCATGGATGGACCCCCAAATAATATTCCTTTATGTGCTAAGGGGTATCTAGAGAGTGTGATAGGTTTAATAACTACCCTCACCCTATCGCGTACACTAACCCTAACCCCTACCCTAACCCTAACGCGTAAACCAATCCTAACCCATACCCTAAACCGAGCCCTAACCCTAACACTAACTCTAACCCTAAACCTAACCCATACCCGACGCCCTACCCGAACCCCTCCCCGAACCCGTACCCTAAGCCGTACCCTAACCCTCACCCTAAACCTAACCCTAAGCTACCCTTGACTGCTTCTGCCTCCAATAGATTTCCTAAGCACTAGTGTTTTAAGGAACAGGTTAAAAAGAGAATCCTAATGTGATTCCTTGATAATGGGTGTGTTCCTTATCTTCTCCTAGTGTCTAAACTCTTCTCCATGGCTGGACCCCCAAATAATATTCCTTTACGTGCTAAGGGGTATCTAGAGAGTGTGATAGGTTTAATAACTACCCCCACCCTAACGCGTACCCTAACCCTAACCCCTACCCTAACCCTAACGCGTACCCTAATCCTAACCCGTACCCTAAACCGAGCCCTAACCCTAACACTAACCCTAACCCTAACCCTAACCCATACCCTACGCCCTACCCGAACCCCTCCCCGAACCCGTACCCTAAGCCATACCCTAACCCTCACCCTAACCCTAACCCTAACCCTAAGCTACCCTTGACTGCTTCTGCCTCCAATAGATTTCCTAAGCACTAGTGTTTTAAGGAACAGGTTAAAAAGAGAATCCTAATGTGATTTCTTGATAATGGGTGTGTTCCTTATATTCTCCTCGTGTCTAAACTCTTCTCCATGGCTGGACCCCCAAATAATATTCCTTTACGGGCTAAGGGGTATCTAGGGAGTGGGATAGGTTTAATAACTACCCTCACCCTAACGCGTAACCTAACCCTAACCGCTAACCTAACCCTAACGAGTACCCTAATCCTAACACATACCCTAAACCGAGCCCTAACCCTAACACTAACCCTAACCCTAACCCTAACCCATACCCTACGCCCTACCCGAACCCCTCCCTGAACCCGTACCCTAAGCCATACCCTAACCCTCACCCTAACCCTAACACTAACCCTAAGCTACCCTGGACTGCTTCTGCCTCCAATAGATTTCCTAAGCACTAGTGTTTTAAGGAACAGGTTAAAAAGAGAATCCTAATGTGATTTCGTGATAATGGGTGTGTTCCTTATCTTCTCCTAGTGTCTAAACTCTTCTCCATGGCTGGACCCCCAATACTATTCCTGTACGTGCTAAGGGGTATCTAGAGAGTGGAATAGGTTTGATAACTACCCTCACCCTAACGCGTACACTAACCCTAACACGTACCCTAATCCTAACCCGTACCCTAAACCGAGCCCTAACCCTAACACTAACCCTAACCCTAACCCTAACCCATACCCTACGCCCTACCCGAACACCTCCCCGAACCAGTGCCCTAAGCCGTACCCTAACCCTCACCCTAACCCTAACCCTAACCCTAAGCTACCCTTGACGGCTTCTGCCTCCAATAGATTTCCTAAGCACTAGTGTTTTAAGGAACATGTTAAAAAGAGAATCCTAATGTGATTTCTTGATAATGGGTGTGTTCCTTATCTTCTCCTCGTGTCTAAACTCTTCTCCATGGATGGACCCCCAAATAATATTCCTTTATGTGCTAAGGGGTATCTAGAGAGTGTGATAGGTTTAATAACTAACCTCACCCTATCGCGTACCCTAACCCTAACCCCTACCCTAACCCTAACGCGTACCCTAATCCTAACCCGTACCCTAAACCGAGCCCTAACCCTAACACTAACCCTAACCCTAACCCTAACCCATACCCTACGCCCTACCCGAACCCCTCCCTGAACCCGTACCCTAAGCCATACCCTAACCCTCACCCTAACCCTAACACTAACCCTAAGCTACCCTTGACTGCTTCTGCCTCCAATAGATTTCCTAAGCACTAGTGTTTTAAGGAACAGGTTAAAAAGAGAATCCTAATGTGATTTCGTGATAATGGGTGTGTTCCTTATCTTCTCCTAGTGTCTAAACTCTTCTCCATGGCTGGACCCCCAATAATATTCCTGTACGTGCTAAGGGGTATCTAGAGAGTGGAATAGGTTTAATAACTACCCTCACCCTAACGCGTACACTAACCCTATCACGTACCCTAATCCTAACCCGTACCCTAAACCGAGCCCTAACCCTAACACTAACCCTAACCCTAACCCTAACCCATACCCTACGCCCTACCCGAACCCCTCCCCGAACCCGTGCCCTAAGCCGTACCCTAACCCTCACCCTAACCCTAACCCTAACCCTAAGCTACCCTTGACGGCTTCTGCCTCCAATAGATTTCCTAAGCACTAGTGTTTTAAGGAACATGTTAAAAAGAGAATCCTAATGTGATTTCTTGATAATGGGTGTGTTCCTTATCTTCTCCTCGTGTCTAAACTCTTCTCCATGGATGGACCCCCAAATAATATTCCTTTATGTGCTAAGGGGTATCTAGAGAGTGTGATAGGTTTAATAACTACCCTCACCGTATCGCGTACCCTAACCCTAACCCCTACCCTAACCCTAACGCGTACCCTAATCCTAACCCGTACCCTAAACCGAGCCCTAATCCTAACACTAACCCTAACCCTAACCCTAACCCATACCCTACGCCCTACCCGAACCCCTCCCCGAACCCGTACCCTAAGCCATACCCTAGCCCTCACCCTAACCCAAACCCTAAACCTAAGCTACCCTTGACTGCTTCTGCCTCCAATAGATTTCCTAAGCACTAGTGTTTTAAGGAACAGGTTAAAAAGAGAATCCTAATGTGATTTCGTGATAATGGGTGTGTTCCTTATCTTCTCCTAGTGTCTAAACTCTTCTCCATGGCTGGACCCCCAAATAATATTCCTTTACGTGCTAAGGGGTATCTAGAGAGTGGGATAGGTTTAATAACTACCCTCACCCTAACGCGTACCCTAACACTAACCCCTACCCTAACCCTAACGCGTAAACTTATCCTAACCCATACCCTAAACCGAGCCCTAACCCTAACACTAACTCTAACCCTAACCCTAACCCATACCCTACGCCCTACCCGAACCCCTCCCCGAACCCGTACCCTAAGCCGTACCCTAACCCTCACCCTAACCCTAACCCTAACCCTAAGCTACCCTTGACAGCTTCTGCCTCCAAAAGATTTCCTAAGCACTAGTGATTTAAGGAACAGGTTAAAAAGAGAATTCTAATGTGATTTATTGATAATGGGTGTGTTCCTTATCTTCTCCTCGTGTCTAAACTCTTCTCCATGGCTGGACCCCCAAATAATATTCCTTTACGTGCTAAGGGGTATCTAGAGAGTGGGATAGGTTTAATAACTACCCTCACCCTAACGCGTACCCTAACCCTAACCCCTACCCTAACCCTAACGCATACCCTAATCCTAACCCGTACCCTAAACCGAGCCCTAACCCTAACACTAGCCCTAACCCTAACCCATACCCTACGCCCTACCCGAACCCCTCCCCGAACCCTTATCGTAAGCCGTACCCTAACCCTCACCCTAACCCTAACCCTAACCCTAAGCTACCCTTGACGGCTTCTGCCTCCAATAGATTTCCTAAGCACTAGTGTTTTAAGGAACAGGTTAAAAAGAGAATCCTAATGTGATTTCTTGATAATGGGTGTGTTCCTTATTTTCTCCTCGTGTCTAAACTCTTCTCCATGGATGGACCCCCAAATAATATTCCTTTATGTGCTAAGGGGTATCTAGAGAGTGTGATAGGTTTAATAACTACCCTCACCCTATCGCGTACCCTAACCCTAACCCCTACCCTAACCCTAACGCGTACCCTAATCCTAACCCGTACCCTAAACCGAGCCCTAATCCTAACACTAACCCTAACCCTAACCCTAACCCATACCCTACGCCCTACCCGAACCCCTCCCCGAACCCGTACCCTAAGCCATACCCTAGCCCTCACCCTAACCCAAACCCTAACCCTAAGCTACCCTTGACGGCTTCTGCCTCCAAAAGATTTCCTAAGCACTAGTGATTTAAGGAACAGGTTAAAAAGAGAATTCTAATGTGATTTATTGATAATGGGTGTGTTCCTTATCTTCTCCTCGTGTCTAAACTCTTCTCCATGGCTGGACCCCCAAATAATATTCCTTTACGTGCTAAGGTGTATCTAGAGAGTGGGATAGGTTTAATAACTACCCTCACCCTAACACGTACCCTAACCCTAACCCTTACCCTAACCCTAACGCATACCCTAATCCTAACCCGTACCCTAAACCGAGCCCTAACCCTAACACTAGCCCTAACCCTAACCCTAACCCATACCCTACGCCCTACACGAACCCCTCCCCGAACCCTTATCGTAAGCCGTACCCTAACCCTCACCCTAACCCTAACCCTAACCCTAAGCTACCCTTGACGGCTTCTGCCTCCAATAGATTTCCTAAGCACTAGTGATTTAAGGAACTGGTTAAAAAGAGAATCCTAATGTGATTTCTTGATAATGGGTGTGTTCCTTATCTTCTCCTCGTGTCTAAACTCTTCTCCATGGCTGGACCCCCAAATAATATTCCTTTACGTGCTAAGGGGTATCTAGAGAGTGTGATAGGTTTAATAACTACACCCACCCTAACGCGTACCCTAACCCTACCCCCTACCCTAACCCTAACACGTACCCTAATCCTAACCCGTACCCTAAACCGAGCCCTAACCCTAACACTAACCCTAACGCTAATCCTAAACCATACCCTACGCCCTACCCGAACCCCTCCCCGAACCCGTACCCTAAGCCATACCCTAACCCTCACCCTAACCCTAACCCTAACCCTAAGCTACCCTTGACTGCTTCTGCCTCCAATAGATTTCCTAAGCACTAGTGTTTTAAGGAACAGGTTAAAAAGAGAATCCTAATGTGATTTCTTGATAATGGGTGTGTTCCTTATATTCTCCTCGTGTCTAAACTCTTCTCCATGGCTGGACCCCCAAATAATATTCCTTTACGTGCTAAGGGGTATCTAGAGAGTGGGATAGGTTTAATAACTACCCTCACCCTAACGCGTAACCTAACCCTAACCGCTAACCTAACCCTAACGAGTACCCTAATCCTAACACATACCCTAAACCGAGCCCTAACCCTAACACTAACCCTAACCCTAACCCTAACCCATACCCTACGCCCTACCCGAACCCCTCCCTGAACCCGTACCCTAAGCCATACCCTAACCCTCACCCTAACCCTAACACTAACCCTAAGCTACCCTTGACTGCTTCTGCCTCCAATAGATTTCCTAAGCACTAGTGTTTTAAGGAACAGGTTAAAAAGAGAATCCTAATGTGATTTCGTGATAATGGGTGTGTTCCTTATCTTCTCCTAGTGTCTAAACTCTTCTCCATGGCTGGACCCCCAATACTATTCCTGTACGTGCTAAGGGGTATCTAGAGAGTGGAATAGGTTTAATAACTACCCTCACCCTAACGCGTACACTAACCCTAACACGTACCCTAATCCTAACCCGTACCCTAAACCGAGCCCTAACCCTAACACTAACCCTAACCCTAACCCTAACCCATACCCTACGCCCTACCCGAACACCTCCCCGAACCAGTGCCCTAAGCCGTACCCTAACCCTCACCCTAACCCTAACCCTAACCCTAAGCTACCCTTGACGGCTTCTGCCTCCAATAGATTTCCTAAGCACTAGTGTTTTAAGGAACATGTTAAAAAGAGAATCCTAATGTGATTTCTTGATAATGGGTGTGTTCCTTATCTTCTCCTCGTGTCTAAACTCTTCTCCATGGATGGACCCCCAAATAATATTCCTTTATGTGCTAAGGGGTATCTAGAGAGTGTGATAGGTTTAATAACTACCCTCACCCTATCGCGTACCCTAACCCTAACCCCTACCGTAACCCTAACGCGTACCCTAATCCTAACCCGTACCCTAAACCGAGCCCTAACCCTAACACTAACCCTAACCCTAACCCTAACCCATACCCTACGCCCTACCCGAACCCCTCCCCGAACCCGTGCCCTAAGCCGTACCCTAACCCTCACCCTAACCCTAACCCTAACCCTAAGCTACCCTTGACGGCTTCTGCCTCCAATAGATTTCCTAAGCACTAGTGTTTTAAGGAACATGTTAAAAAGAGAATCCTAATGTGATTTCTTGATAATGGGTGTGTTCCTTATCTTCTCCTCGAGTCTAAACTCTTCTCCATGGATGGACCCCCAAATAATATTCCTTTATGTGCTAAGGGGTATCTAGAGAGTGTGATAGGTTTAATAACTACCCTCACCCTATCGCGTACCCTAACCCTAACCCCTACCCTAACCCTAACGCGTAAACCAATCCTAACCCATACCCTAAACCGAGCCCTAACCCTAACACTAACTCTAACCCTAAACCTAACCCATACCCGACGCCCTACCCGAACCCCTCCCCGAACCCGTGCCCTAAGCCGTACCCTAACCCTCACCCTAAACCTAACCCTAAGCTACCCTTGACTGCTTCTGCCTCCAATAGATTTCCTAAGCACTAGTGTTTTAAGGAACAGGTTAAAAAGAGAATCCTAATGTGATTCCTTGATAATGGGTGTGTTCCTTATCTTCTCCTAGTGTCTAAACTCTTCTCCATGGCTGGACCCCCAAATAATATTCCTTTACGTGCTAAGGGGTATCTAGAGAGTGTGATAGGTTTAATAACTACCCCCACCCTAACGCGTACCCTAACCCTAACCCCTACCCTAACCCTAACGCGTACCCTAATCCTAACCCGTACCCTAAACCGAGCCCTAACCCTAACACTAACCCTAACCCTAACCCTAACCCATACCCTACGCCCTACCCGAACCCCTCCCCGAACCCGTACCCTAAGCCATACCCTAACCCTCACCCTAACCCTAACCCTAACCCTAAGCTACCCTTGACTGCTTCTGCCTCCAATAGATTTCCTAAGCACTAGTGTTTTAAGGAACAGGTTAAAAAGAGAATCCTAATGTGATTTCTTGATAATGGGTGTGTTCCTTATATTCTCCTCGTGTCTAAACTCTTCTCCATGGCTGGACCCCCAAATAATATTCCTTTACGGGCTAAGGGGTATCTAGGGAGTGGGATAGGTTTAATAACTACCCTCACCCTAACGCGTAACCTAACCCTAACCGCTAACCTAACCCTAACGAGTACCCTAATCCTAACACATACCCTAAACCGAGCCCTAACCCTAACACTAACCCTAACCCTAACCCTAACCCATACCCTACGCCCTACCCGAACCCCTCCCTGAACCCGTACCCTAAGCCATACCCTAACCCTCACCCTAACCCTAACACTAACCCTAAGCTACCCTGGACTGCTTCTGCCTCCAATAGATTTCCTAAGCACTAGTGTTTTAAGGAACAGGTTAAAAAGAGAATCCTAATGTGATTTCGTGATAATGGGTGTGTTCCTTATCTTCTCCTAGTGTCTAAACTCTTCTCCATGGCTGGACCCCCAATACTATTCCTGTACGTGCTAAGGGGTATCTAGAGAGTGGAATAGGTTTGATAACTACCCTCACCCTAACGCGTACACTAACCCTAACACGTACCCTAATCCTAACCCGTACCCTAAACCGAGCCCTAACCCTAACACTAACCCTAACCCTAACCCTAACCCATACCCTACGCCCTACCCGAACACCTCCCCGAACCAGTGCCCTAAGCCGTACCCTAACCCTCACCCTAACCCTAACCCTAACCCTAAGCTACCCTTGACGGCTTCTGCCTCCAATAGATTTCCTAAGCACTAGTGTTTTAAGGAACATGTTAAAAAGAGAATCCTAATGTGATTTCTTGATAATGGGTGTGTTCCTTATCTTCTCCTCGTGTCTAAACTCTTCTCCATGGATGGACCCCCAAATAATATTCCTTTATGTGCTAAGGGGTATCTAGAGAGTGTGATAGGTTTAATAACTAACCTCACCCTATCGCGTACCCTAACCCTAACCCCTACCCTAACCCTAACGCGTACCCTAATCCTAACCCGTACCCTAAACCGAGCCCTAACCCTAACACTAACCCTAACCCTAACCCTAACCCATACCCTACGCCCTACCCGAACCCCTCCCTGAACCCGTACCCTAAGCCATACCCTAACCCTCACCCTAACCCTAACACTAACCCTAAGCTACCCTTGACTGCTTCTGCCTCCAATAGATTTCCTAAGCACTAGTGTTTTAAGGAACAGGTTAAAAAGAGAATCCTAATGTGATTTCGTGATAATGGGTGTGTTCCTTATCTTCTCCTAGTGTCTAAACTCTTCTCCATGGCTGGACCCCCAATAATATTCCTGTACGTGCTAAGGGGTATCTAGAGAGTGGAATAGGTTTAATAACTACCCTCACCCTAACGCGTACACTAACCCTATCACGTACCCTAATCCTAACCCGTACCCTAAACCGAGCCATAACCCTAACACTAACCCTAACCCTAACCCTAACCCATACCCTACGCCCTACCCGAACCCCTCCCCGAACCCGTGCCCTAAGCCGTACCCTAACCCTCACCCTAACCCTAACCCTAACCCTAAGCTACCCTTGACGGCTTCTGCCTCCAATAGATTTCCTAAGCACTAGTGTTTTAAGGAACATGTTAAAAAGAGAATCCTAATGTGATTTCTTGATAATGGGTGTGTTCCTTATCTTCTCCTCGTGTCTAAACTCTTCTCCATGGATGGACCCCCAAATAATATTCCTTTATGTGCTAAGGGGTATCTAGAGAGTGTGATAGGTTTAATAACTACCCTCACCCTATCGCGTACCCTAACCCTAACCCCTACCCTAACCCTAACGCGTACCCTAATCCTAACCCGTACCCTAAACCGAGCCCTAACCCTAACACTAGCCCTAACCCTAACCCTAACCCATACCCTACGCCCTACACGAACCCCTCCCCGAACCCTTATCGTAAGCCGTACCCTAACCCTCACCCTAACCCTAACCCTAACCCTAAGCTACCCTTGACGGCTTCTGCCTCCAATAGATTTCCTAAGCACTAGTGTTTTAAGGAACTGGTTAAAAAGAGAATCCTAATGTGATTTCTTGATAATGGGTGTGTTCCTTATCTTCTCCTCGTGTCTAAACTCTTCTCCATGGCTGGACCCCCAAATAATATTCCTTTACGTGCTAAGGGGTATCTAGAGAGTGTGATAGGTTTAATAACTACACCCACCCTAACGCGTACCCTAACCCTACCCCCTACCCTAACCCTAACACGTACCCTAATCCTAACCCGTACCCTAAACCGAGCCCTAACCCTAACACTAACCCTAACGCTAATCCTAAACCATACCCTACGCCCTACCCGAACCCCTCCCCGAACCCGTACCCTAAGCCATACCCTAACCCTCACCCTAACCCTAACCCTAACCCTAAGCTACCCTTGACTGCTTCTGCCTCCAATAGATTTCCTAAGCACTAGTGTTTTAAGGAACAGGTTAAAAAGAGAATCCTAATGTGATTTCTTGATAATGGGTGTGTTCCTTATATTCTCCTCGTGTCTAAACTCTTCTCCATGGCTGGACCCCCAAATAATATTCCTTTACGTGCTAAGGGGTATCTAGAGAGTGGGATAGGTTTAATAACTACCCTCACCCTAACGCGTAACCTAACCCTAACCGCTAACCTAACCCTAACGAGTACCCTAATCCTAACACATACCCTAAACCGAGCCCTAACCCTAACACTAACCCTAACCCTAACACTAACCCATACCCTACGCCCTACCCGAACCCCTCCCTGAACCCGTACCCTAAGCCATACCCTAACCCTCACCCTAACCCTAACACTAACCCTAAGCTACCCTTGACTGCTTCTGCCTCCAATAGATTTCCTAAGCACTAGTGTTTTAAGGAACAGGTTAAAAAGAGAATCCTAATGTGATTTCGTGATAATGGGTGTGTTCCTTATCTTCTCCTAGTGTCTAAACTCTTCTCCATGGCTGGACCCCCAATACTATTCCTGTACGTGCTAAGGGGTATCTAGAGAGTGGAATAGGTTTAATAACTACCCTCACCCTAACGCGTACACTAACCCTAACACGTACCCTAATCCTAACCCGTACCCTAAACCGAGCCCTAACCCTAACACTAACCCTAACCCTAACCCTAACCCATACCCTACGCCCTACCCGAACACCTCCCCGAACCAGTGCCCTAAGCCGTACCCTAACCCTCACCCTAACCCTAACCCTAACCCTAAGCTACCCTTGACGGCTTCTGCCTCCAATAGATTTCCTAAGCACTAGTGTTTTAAGGAACATGTTAAAAAGAGAATCCTAATGTGATTTCTTGATAATGGGTGTGTTCCTTATCTTCTCCTCGTGTCTAAACTCTTCTCCATGGATGGACCCCCAAATAATATTCCTTTATGTGCTAAGGGGTATCTAGAGAGTGTGATAGGTTTAATAACTACCCTCACCCTATCGCGTACCCTAACCCTAACCCCTACCGTAACCCTAACGCGTACCCTAATCCTAACCCGTACCCTAAACCGAGCCCTAACCCTAACACTAACCCTAACCCTAACCCTAACCCATACCCTACGCCCTACCCGAACCCCTCCCTGAACCCGTACCCTAAGCCATAACCTAACCCTCACCCTAACCCTAACACTAACCCTAAGCTAACCTTGACTGCTTCTGCCTCCAATAGATTTCCTAAGCACTAGTGTTTTAAGGAACAGGTTAAAAAGAGAATCCTAATGTGATTTCGTGATAATGGGTGTGTTCCTTATCTTCTCCTAGTGTCTAAACTCTTCTCCATGGCTGGACCCCCAATAATATTCCTGTACGTGCTAAGGGGTATCTAGAGAGTGGAATAGGTTTAATAACTACCCTCACCCTAACGCGTACACTAACCCTATCACGTACCCTAATCCTAACCCGTACCCTAAACCGAGCCCTAACCCTAACACTAACCCTAACCCTAACCCTAACCCATACCCTACGCCCTACCCGAACCCCTCCCCGAACCCGTGCCCTAAGCCGTACCCTAACCCTCACCCTAACCCTAACCCTAACCCTAAGCTACCCTTGACGGCTTCTGCCTCCAATAGATTTCCTAAGCACTAGTGTTTTAAGGAACATGTTAAAAAGAGAATCCTAATGTGATTTCTTGATAATGGGTGTGTTCCTTATCTTCTCCTCGAGTCTAAACTCTTCTCCATGGATGGACCCCCAAATAATATTCCTTTATGTGCTAAGGGGTATCTAGAGAGTGTGATAGGTTTAATAACTACCCTCACCCTATCGCGTACCCTAACCCTAACCCCTACCCTAACCCTAACGCGTAAACCAATCCTAACCCATACCCTAAACCGAGCCCTAACCCTAACACTAACTCTAACCCTAAACCTAACCCATACCCGACGCCCTACCCGAACCCCTCCCCGAACCCGTACCCTAAGCCGTACCCTAACCCTCACCCTAAACCTAACCCTAAGCTACCCTTGACTGCTTCTGCCTCCAATAGATTTCCTAAGCACTAGTGTTTTAAGGAACAGGTTAAAAAGAGAATCCTAATGTGATTCCTTGATAATGGGTGTGTTCCTTATCTTCTCCTAGTGTCTAAACTCTTCTCCATGGCTGGACCCCCAAATAATATTCCTTTACGTGCTAAGGGGTATCTAGAGAGTGTGATAGGTTTAATAACTACCCCCACCCTAACGCGTACCCTAACCCTAACCCCTACCCTAACCCTAACGCGTACCCTAATCCTAACCCGTACCCTAAACCGAGCCCTAACCCTAACACTAACCCTAACCCTAACCCTAACCCATACCCTACGCCCTACCCGAACCCCTCCCCGAACCCGTACCCTAAGCCATACCCTAACCCTCACCCTAACCCTAACCCTAACCCTAAGCTACCCTTGACTGCTTCTGCCTCCAATAGATTTCCTAAGCACTAGTGTTTTAAGGAACAGGTTAAAAAGAGAATCCTAATGTGATTTCTTGATAATGGGTGTGTTCCTTATATTCTCCTCGTGTCTAAACTCTTCTCCATGGCTGGACCCCCAAATAATATTCCTTTACGGGCTAAGGGGTATCTAGGGAGTGGGATAGGTTTAATAACTACCCTCACCCTAACGCGTAACCTAACCCTAACCGCTAACCTAACCCTAACGAGTACCCTAATCCTAACACATACCCTAAACCGAGCCCTAACCCTAACACTAACCCTAACCCTAACCCTAACCCATACCCTACGCCCTACCCGAACCCCTCCCTGAACCCGTACCCTAAGCCATACCCTAACCCTCACCCTAACCCTAACACTAACCCTAAGCTACCCTGGACTGCTTCTGCCTCCAATAGATTTCCTAAGCACTAGTGTTTTAAGGAACAGGTTAAAAAGAGAATCCTAATGTGATTTCGTGATAATGGGTGTGTTCCTTATCTTCTCCTAGTGTCTAAACTCTTCTCCATGGCTGGACCCCCAATACTATTCCTGTACGTGCTAAGGGGTATCTAGAGAGTGGAATAGGTTTGATAACTACCCTCACCCTAACGCGTACACTAACCCTAACACGTACCCTAATCCTAACCCGTACCCTAAACCGAGCCCTAACCCTAACACTAACCCTAACCCTAACCCTAACCCATACCCTACGCCCTACCCGAACAACTCCCCGAACCAGTGCCCTAAGCCGTACCCTAACCCTCACCCTAACCCTAACCCTAACCCTAAGCTACCCTTGACGGCTTCTGCCTCCAATAGATTTCCTAAGCACTAGTGTTTTAAGGAACATGTTAAAAAGAGAATCCTAATGTGATTTCTTGATAATGGGTGTGTTCCTTATCTTCTCCTCGTGTCTAAACTCTTCTCCATGGATGGACCCCCAAATAATATTCCTTTATGTGCTAAGGGGTATCTAGAGAGTGTGATAGGTTTAATAACTAACCTCACCCTATCGCGTACCCTAACCCTAACCCCTACCCTAACCCTAACGCGTACCCTAATCCTAACCCGTACCCTAAACCGAGCCCTAACCCTAACACTAACCCTAACCCTAACCCTAACCCATACCCTACGCCCTACCCGAACCCCTCCCTGAACCCGTACCCTAAGCCATACCCTAACCCTCACCCTAACCCTAACACTAACCCTAAGCTACCCTTGACTGCTTCTGCCTCCAATAGATTTCCTAAGCACTAGTGTTTTAAGGAACAGGTTAAAAAGAGAATCCTAATGTGATTTCGTGATAATGGGTGTGTTCCTTATCTTCTCCTAGTGTCTAACTCTTCTCCATGGCTGGACCCCCAATAATATTCCTGTACGTGCTAAGGGGTATCTAGAGAGTGGAATAGGTTTAATAACTACCCTCACCCTAACGCGTACACTAACCCTATCACGTACCCTAATCCTAACCCGTACCCTAAACCGAGCCCTAACCCTAACACTAACCCTAACCCTAACCCTAACCCATACCCTACGCCCTACCCGAACCCCTCCCCGAACCCGTGCCCTAAGCCGTACCCTAACCCTCACCCTAACCCTAACCCTAACCCTAAGCTACCCTTGACGGCTTCTGCCTCCAATAGATTTCCTAAGCACTAGTGTTTTAAGGAACATGTTAAAAAGAGAATCCTAATGTGATTTCTTGATAATGGGTGTGTTCCTTATCTTCTCCTCGAGTCTAAACTCTTCTCCATGGATGGACCCCCAAATAATATTCCTTTATGTGCTAAGGGGTATCTAGAGAGTGTGATAGGTTTAATAACTACCCTCACCCTATCGCGTACCCTAACCCTAACCCCTACCCTAACCCTAACGCGTAAACCAATCCTAACCCATACCCTAAACCGAGCCCTAACCCTAACACTAACTCTAACCCTAAACCTAACCCATACCCGACGCCCTACCCGAACCCCTCCCCGAACCCGTACCCTAAGCCGTACCCTAACCCTCACCCTAAACCTAACCCTAAGCTACCCTTGACTGCTTCTGCCTCCAATAGATTTCCTAAGCACTAGTGTTTTAAGGAACAGGTTAAAAAGAGAATCCTAATGTGATTCCTTGATAATGGGTGTGTTCCTTATCTTCTCCTAGTGTCTAAACTCTTCTCCATGGCTGGACCCCCAAATAATATTCCTTTACGTGCTAAGGGGTATCTAGAGAGTGTGATAGGTTTAATAACTACCCCCACCCTAACGCGTACCCTAACCCTAACCCCTACCCTAACCCTAACGCGTACCCTAATCCTAACCCGTACCCTAAACCGAGCCCTAACCCTAACACTAACCCTAACCCTAACCCTAACCCATACCCTACGCCCTACCCGAACCCCTCCCCGAACCCGTACCCTAAGCCATACCCTAACCCTCACCCTAACCCTAACCCTAACCGTAAGCTACCCTTGACTGCTTCTGCCTCCAATAGATTTCCTAAGCACTAGTGTTTTAAGGAACAGGTTAAAAAGAGAATCCTAATGTGATTTCTTGATAATGGGTGTGTTCCTTATATTCTCCTCGTGTCTAAACTCTTCTCCATGGCTGGACCCCCAAATAATATTCCTTTACGGGCTAAGGGGTATCTAGGGAGTGGGATAGGTTTAATAACTACCCTCACCCTAACGCGTAACCTAACCCTAACCGCTAACCTAACCCTAACGAGTACCCTAATCCTAACACATACCCTAAACCGAGCCCTAACCCTAACACTAACCCTAACCCTAACCCTAACCCATACCCTACTCCCTACCCGAACCCCTCCCTGAACCCGTACCCTAAGCCATACCCTAACCCTCACCCTAACCCTAACACTAACCCTAAGCTACCCTTGACTGCTTCTGCCTCCAATAGATTTCCTAAGCACTAGTGTTTTAAGGAACAGGTTAAAAAGAGAATCCTAATGTGATTTCGTGATAATGGGTGTGTTCCTTATCTTCTCCTAGTGTCTAAACTCTTCTCCATGGCTGGACCCCCAATACTATTCCTGTACGTGCTAAGGGGTATCTAGAGAGTGGAATAGGTTTGATAACTACCCTCACCCTAACGCGTACACTAACCCTAACACGTACCCTAATCCTAACCCGTACCCTAAACCGAGCCCTAACCCTAACACTAACCCTAACCCTAACCCTAACCCATACCCTACGCCCTACCCGAACACCTCCCCGAACCAGTGCCCTAAGCCGTACCCTAACCCTCACCCTAACCCTAACCCTAACCCTAAGCTACCCTTGACGGCTTCTGCCTCCAATAGATTTCCTAAGCACTAGTGTTTTAAGGAACATGTTAAAAAGAGAATCCTAATGTGATTTCTTGATAATGGGTGTGTTCCTTATCTTCTCCTCGTGTCTAAACTCTTCTCCATGGATGGACCCCCAAATAATATTCCTTTATGTGCTAAGGGGTATCTAGAGAGTGTGATAGGTTTAATAACTAACCTCACCCTACCGCGTACCCTAACCCTAACCCCTACCCTAACCCTAACGCGTACCCTAATCCTAACCCGTACCCTAAACCGAGCCCTAACCCTAACACTAACCCTAACCCTAACCCTAACCCATACCCTACGCCCTACCCGAACCCCTCCCTGAACCCGTACCCTAAGCCATACCCTAACCCTCACCCTAACCCTAACACTAACCCTAAGCTACCCTTGACTGCTTCTGCCTCCAATAGATTTCCTAAGCACTAGTGTTTTAAGGAACAGGTTAAAAAGAGAATCCTAATGTGATTTCGTGATAATGGGTGTGTTCCTTATCTTCTCCTAGTGTCTAAACTCTTCTCCATGGCTGGACCCCCAATAATATTCCTGTACGTGCTAAGGGGTATCTAGAGAGTGGAATAGGTTTAATAACTACCCTCACCCTAACGCGTACACTAACCCTATCACGTACCCTAATCCTAACCCGTACCCTAAACCGAGCCCTAACCCTAACACTAACCCTAACCCTAACCCTAACCCATACCCTACGCCCTACCCGAACCCCTCCCCGAACCCGTGCCCTAAGCCGTACCCTAACCCTCACCCTAACCCTAACCCTAACCCTAAGCTACCCTTGACGGCTTCTGCCTCCAATAGATTTCCTAAGCACTAGTGTTTTAAGGAACATGTTAAAAAGAGAATCCTAATGTGATTTCTTGATAATGGGTGTGTTCCTTATCTTCTCCTCGTGTCTAAACTCTTCTCCATGGATGGACCCCCAAATAATATTCCTTTATGTGCTAAGGGGTATCTAGAGAGTGTGATAGGTTTAATAACTACCCTCACCCTATCGCGTACCCTAACCCTAACCCCTACCCTAACCCTAACGCGTACCCTAATCCTAACCCGTACCCTAAACCGAGCCCTAATCCTAACACTAACCCTAACCCTAACCCTAACCCATACCCTACGCCCTACCCGAACCCCTCCCCGAACCCGTACCCTAAGCCATACCCTAGCCCTCACCCTAACCCAAACCCTAAACCTAAGCTACCCTTGACTGCTTCTGCCTCCAATAGATTTCCTAAGCACTAGTGTTTTAAGGAACAGGTTAAAAAGAGAATCCTAATGTGATTTCGTGATAATGGGTGTGTTCCTTATCTTCTCCTAGTGTCTAAACTCTTCTCCATGGCTGGACCCCCAAATAATATTCCTTTACGTGCTAAGGGGTATCTAGAGAGTGGGATAGGTTTAATAACTACCCTCACCCTAACGCGTACCCTAACACTAACCCCTACCCTAACCCTAACGCGTAAACTTATCCTAACCCATACCCTAAACCGAGCCCTAACCCTAACACTAACTCTAACCCTAACCCTAACCCATACCCTACGCCCTACCCGAACCCCTCCCCGAACCCGTACCCTAAGCCGTACCCTAACCCTCACCCTAACCCTAACCCTAACCCTAAGCTACCCTTGACAGCTTCTGCCTCCAAAAGATTTCCTAAGCACTAGTGATTTAAGGAACAGGTTAAAAAGAGAATTCTAATGTGATTTATTGATAATGGGTGTGTTCCTTATCTTCTCCTCGTGTCTAAACTCTTCTCCATGGCTGGACCCCCAAATAATATTCCTTTACGTGCTAAGGGGTATCTAGAGAGTGGGATAGGTTTAATAACTACCCTCACCCTAACGCGTACCCTAACCCTAACCCCTACCCTAACCCTAACGCATACCCTAATCCTAACCCGTACCCTAAACCGAGCCCTAACCCTAACACTAGCCCTAACCCTAACCCATACCCTACGCCCTACCCGAACCCCTCCCCGAACCCTTATCGTAAGCCGTACCCTAACCCTCACCCTAACCCTAACCCTAACCCTAAGCTACCCTTGACGGCTTCTGCCTCCAATAGATTTCCTAAGCACTAGTGTTTTAAGGAAATGGTTAAAAAGACAATGCTAATGTGATTTCTTGATAATGGGTGTGTTCCTTATCTTCTCCTCGTGTCTAAACTCTTCTCCATGGCTGGACCCCCAAATAATATTCCTTTACGTGCTAAGGGGTATCTAGAGAGTGTGATAGGTTTAATAACTACACCCACCCTAACGCGTAACCTAACCCTAACCCCTACCCTAACCCTAACACGTACCCTAATCCTAACCCGTACCCTAAACCGAGCCCTAACCCTAACACTAACCCTAACGCTAATCCTAACCCATACCCTACGCCCTACCCGAACCCCTCCCCGAACCCGTACCCTAAGCCATACCCTAACCCTCACCCTAACCCTAACCCTAACCCTAAGCTACCCTTGACTGCTTCTGCCTCCAATAGATTTCCTAAGCACTAGTGTTTTAAGGAACAGGTTAAAAAGAGAATCCTAATGTGATTTCTTGATAATGGGTGTGTTCCTTATATTCTCCTCGTGTCTAAACTCTTCTCCATGGCTGGACCCCCAAATAATATTCCTTTAAGTGCTAAGGGGTATCTAGAGAGTGGGATAGGTTTAATAACTACCCTCACCCTAACGCGTACCCTAACCCTAACCCCTACCCTAACACTAACGCGTACCCTAATCCTAACCCGTACCCTAAACCGAGCCCTAACCCTAACCCTAGCCCTAACCCTAACCCTAACCCATACCCTACGCCCTACCCGAACCCCTCCCCGAACCCGTACCCTAAGCCGTATCCTAACCCTCACCCTAACCCTAACCCTAACCCTAAGCTACCCTTGACTGCTTCTGCCTCCAATAGATTTCCTAAGCACTAGTGTCTTAAGGAACAGGTTAAAAAGAGAATCCTAATGTGATTTCGTGATAATGGGTGTGTTCCTTATCTTCTCCTAGTGTCTAAACTCTTCTCCATGGCTGGACCCCCAATAATATTCCTGTACGTGCTAAGGGGTATCTAGAGAGAGGAATAGGTTTAATAACTACCCTCACCCTAACGCGTACACTAACCCTAACACGTACCCTAATCCTAACCCGTACCCTAAACCGAGCCCTAACCCTAACACTAACCCTAACCCTAAACCTAACCCATACCCTACGCCCTACCCGAACCCCTCCCCGAACCCGTGCCCTAAGCCGTTCCCTAACCCTCACCCTAACCCTAACCCTAACCCTAAGCTACCCTTGACGGCTTCTGCCTCCAATAGATTTCCTAAGCACTAGTGTTTTAAGGAACATGTTAAAAAGAGAATCCTAATGTGATTTCTTGATAATGGGTGTGTTCCTTATCTTCTCCTCGTGTCTAAACTCTTCTCCATGGATGGACCCCCAAATAATATTCCTTTATGTGCTAAGGGGTATCTAGAGAGTGTGATAGGTTTAATAACTACCCTCACCCTATCGCGTACCCTAACCCTAACCCCTACCCTAACCCTAACGCGTACCCTAATCCTAACCCGTACCCTAAACCGAGCCCTAATCCTAACACTAACCCTAACCCTAACCCTAACCCATACCCTACGCCCTACCCGAACCCCTCCCCGAACCCGTACCCTAAGCCATACCCTAGCCCTCACCCTAACCCAAACCCTAAACCTAAGCTACCCTTGACTGCTTCTGCCTCCAATAGATTTCCTAAGCACTAGTGTTTTAAGGAACAGGTTAAAAAGAGAATCCTAATGTGATTTCGTGATAATGGGTGTGTTCCTTATCTTCTCCTAGTGTCTAAACTCTTCTCCATGGCTGGACCCCCAAATAATATTCCTTTACGTTCTATGGGGTATCTAGAGAGTGGGATAGGTTTAATAACTACCCTCACCCTAACGCGTACCCTAACACTAACCCCTACCCTAACCCTAACGCGTAAACTTATCCTAACCCATAACCTAAACCGAGCCCTAACCCTAACACTAACTCTAACCCTAACCCTAACCCATACCCTACGCCCTACCCGAACCCCTCCCCGAACCCGTACCCTAAGCCGTACCCTAACCCTCACCCTAACCCTAACCCTAACCCTAAGCTACCCTTGACGGCTTCTGCCTCCAAACGATTTCCTAAGCACTAGTGATTTAAGGAACAGGTTAAAAAGAGAATTCTAATGTGATTTATTGATAATGGGTGTGTTCCTTATCTTCTCCTCGTGTCTAAACTCTTCTCCATGGCTGGACCCCCAAATAATATTCCTTTACGTGTTAAGGGGTATCTAGAGAGTGGGATAGGTTTAATAACTACCCTCACCCTAACGCGTACCCTAACCCTAACCCCTACCCTAACCCTATCGCATACCCTAATCCTAACCCGTACCCTAAACCGAGCCCTAACCCTAACACTAGCCCTAACCCTAACCCATACCCTACGCCCTACCCGAACCCCTCCCCGAACCCTTATCGTAAGCCGTACCCTAACCCTCACCCTAACCCTAAGCCTAACCCTAAGCTACCCTTGACGGCTTCTGCCTCCAATAGATTTCCTAAGCACTAGTGTTTTAAGGAACTGGTTAAAAAGACAATCCTAATGTGATTTCTTGATAATGGGTGTGTTCCTTATCTTCTCCTCGTGTCTAAACTCTTCTCCATGGCTGGACCCCCAAATAATATTCCTTTACGTGCTAAGGGGTATCTAGAGAGTGTGATAGGTTTAATAACTACACCCACCCTAACGCGTACCCTAACCCTAACCCCTACCCTAACCCTAACACGTACCCTAATCCTAACCCGTACCCTAAACCGAGCCCTAACCCTAACACTAACCCTAACGCTAATCCTAACCCATACCCTACGCCCTACCCGAACCCCTCCCCGAACCCGTACCCTAAGCCATACCCTAACCCTCACCCTAACCCTAACCCTAACCCTAAGCTACCCTTGACTGCTTCTGCCTCCAATAGATTTCCTAAGCACTAGTGTTTTAAGGAACAGGTTAAAAAGAGAATCCTAATGTGATTTCTTGATAATGGGTGTGTTCCTTATCTTCTCCTATTGTCTAAACTCTTCTCCATGGCTGGACCCCCAAATAATATTCCTTTAAGTGCTAATGGGTAACTAGAGAGTGGGATAGGTTTAATAACTACCCTCACCCTAACGCGTACCCTAACCCTAACCCCTACCCTAACACTAACGCGTACCCTAATCCTAACCCGTACCCTAAACCGAGCCCTAACCCTAACCCTAGTCCTAACCCTAACCCTAACCCATACCCTACGCCCTACCCGAACCCCTCCCCGAACCCGTACCCTAAGCCGTACCCTAACCCTCACCCTAACCCTAACCCTAAACCTAAGCTACCCTTGACGGCTTCTGCCTCCAATAGATTTCCTAAGCACTAGTGTTTTAAGGAAAAGGTTAAAAAGAGAATCCTAATGTGATTTCTTGATAATGGGTGTGTTCCTTATCTTCTCCTCGTGTCTAAACTCTTCTCCATGGCTGGACCCCCAAATAATATTCCTTTATGTGCTAAGGGGTATCTAGAGAGTGTGATAGGTTTAATAACTACCCTCACCCTAACACGTACCCTAACCCTAACCCCTACCCTAACCCTAACGTGTTCCCTAATCCTAACCCGTACCTAAACCGAGCCCTAACCCTAACACTAACCCTAACCCTAACCCTAAACCATACCCTATGCCCTACCCAAACCCCTCCCCGAACCCGTACCCTAAGCCATACCCTAGCCCTCACCCTAACCCTAACCCTAACCCTAAGCTACTCTTGACTGCTTCTGCCTCCAATAGATTTCCTAAGCACTAGTGTTTTAAGGAACAGGTTAAAAAGAGAATCCTAATGTGATTTCTTGATAATGGGTGTGTTCCTTATCTTCTCCTCGTGTCTAAACTCTTCTCCATGGCTGGACCCCCAAATAATATTCCTTTACGTGCTAAGGGGTATCTAGAGAGTGCGATAGGTTTAATAACTACCCTCACCCTAACGCGTACCCTAACCCTAACCCCTACCCTAACCCTAACGCGTACCCTAATCCTAACCCGTACCCTAAACCGAGCCCTAACCCTAACACTAGCCCTAACCCTAACCCTAACCCATACCCTACGCCCTACCCGAACCCCTCCCCGAACCCGTACCCTAAGCCGTACCCTAACCCTCACCCTAACCCTAACCCTAACCCTAAGCTACCCTTGACTGCTTCTGCCTCCAATATATTTCCTAAGCACTAGTGTTTTAAGGAACAGGTTAAAAAGAGAATCCTAATGTGATTTCTTGATAATGGGTGTGTTCCTTATCTTCTCCTCGTGTCTAAACTCTTCTCCATGGCTGGACCCCCAAATAATATTCCTTTACGTGCTAAGGGGTATCTAGAGAGTGTGATAGGTTTAATAACTACCCCAACCCTAACGCGTACCCTAACCCTAACCCCTACCCTAACCCTAACGCGTACCCTAATCCTAACCCGTACCCTAAACCGAGCCCTAACCCTAACACTAACCCTAACCCTAACCTTAACCCATACCCTACGCCCTACCCGAACCCCTCCCCGAACCCGTACCCTAAGCCATACCCTAACCCTCACCCTAACCCTAACCCTAACCCTAAGCTACCCTTGACTGCTTCTGCCTCCAATAGATTTCCTAAGCACTAGTGTTTTAAGGAACAGGTTAAAAAGAGAATCCTAATGTGATTTCTTGATAATGGGTGTGTTCCTTAACTTCTCCTAGTGTCTAAACTCTTCTCCATGGCTGGACCCCCAAATAATATTCCTTTACGTGCTAAGGGGTATCTAGAGAGTGGGATAGGTTTAATAACTAACCTCACCCTATCGCGTACCCTAACCCTAACACCTACCCTAACACTAACGCGTACCCTAATCCTAACCCGTACCCTAAACCGAGCCCTAACCCTAACACTAACCCTAACCATAACCCTAACCCATACCCTACGCCCTACCCGAACCCCTCCCCGAACCCGTGCCCTAAGCCGTACCCTAACCCTCACCCTAACCCTAACCCTAACCCTAAGCTACCCTTGACTGCTTCTGCCTCCAATAGATTTCCTAAGCACTAGTGTTTTAAGGAACAGGTTAAAAAGAGAATCCTAATGTGATTTCGTGATAATGGGTGTGTTCCTTATCTTCTCCTAGTGTCTAAACTCTTCTCCATGGCTGGACCCCCAAATAATATTCCTTTACGTGCTAAGGAGTATCTAGAGAGTGGGATAGGTTTAATAACTACCCTCACCCTAACGCGTACCCTAACACTAACCCCTACCCTAACCCTAACGCGTAAACTTATCCTAACCCATACCCTAAACCGAGCCCTAACCCTAACACTAACTCTAACCCTAACCCTAACCCATACCCTACGCCCTACCCGAACCCCTCCCCGAACCCGTACCCTAAGCCGTACCCTAACCCTCACCCTAACCCTAACCCTAACCCTAAGCTACCCTTGACGGCTTCTGCCTCCAAAAGATTTCCTAAGCACTAGTGATTTAAGGAACAGGTTAAAAAGAGAATTCTAATGTGATTTATTGATAATGGGTGTGTTCCTTATCTTCTCCTCGTGTCTAAACTCTTCTCCATGGCTGGACCCCCAAATAATATTCCTTTACGTGCTAAGGGGTATCTAGAGAGTGGGATAGGTTTAATAACTACCCTCACCCTAATGCGTACCCTAACCCTAACCCCTACCCTAACCCTAACGCATACCCTAATCCTAACCCGTACCCTAAACCGAGCCCTAACCCTAACACTAACCCTAACGCTAATCCTAACCCATACCCTACGCCCTACCCGAACCCCTCCCCGAACCCGTACCCTAAGCCATACCCTAACCCTCACCCTAACCCTAACCCTAACCCTAAGCTACCCTTGACTGCTTCTGCCTCCAATAGATTTCCTAAGCACTAGTGTTTTAAGGAACAGGTTAAAAAGAGAATCCTAATGTGATTTCTTGATAATGGGTGTGTTCCTTATCTTCTCCTATTGTCTAAACTCTTCTCCATGGCTGGACCCCCAAATAATATTCCTTTAAGTGCTAAGGGGTATCTAGAGAGTGGGATAGGTTTAATAACTACCCTCACCCTAACGCGTACCCTAACCCTAACCCCTACCCTAACACTAACGCGTACCCTAATCCTAACCCGTACCCTAAACCGAGCCCTAACCCTAACCCTAGTCCTAACCCTAACCCTAACCCATACCCTACGCCCTACCCGAACCCCTCCCCGAACCCGTACCCTAAGCCGTACCCTAACCCTCACCCTAACCCTAACCCTAAACCTAAGCTACCCTTGACGGCTTCTGCCTCCAATAGATTTCCTAAGCACTAGTGTTTTAAGGAACAGGTTAAAAAGAGAATCCTAATGTGATTTCTTGATAATGGGTGTGTTCCTTATCTTCTCCTCGTGTCTAAACTCTTCTCCATGGCTGGACCCCCAAATAATATTCCTTTATGTGCTAAGGGGTATCTAGAGAGTGTGATAGGTTTAATAACTACCCTCACCCTAACACGTACCCTAACCCTAACCCCTACCCTAACCCTAACGTGTTCCCTAATCCTAACCCGTTCCTAAACCGAGCCCTAACCCTAACACTAACCCTAACCCTAACCCTAAACCATACCCTATGCCCTACCCAAACCCCTCCCGAACCCGTACCCTAAGCCATACCCTAGCCCTCACCCTAACCCTAACCCTAACCCTAAGCTACTCTTGACTGCTTCTGCCTCCAATAGATTTCCTAAGCACTAGTGTTTTAAGGAACAGGTTAAAAAGAGAATCCTAATGTGATTTCTTGATAATGGGTGTGTTCCTTATCTTCTCCTCGTGTCTAAACTCTTCTCCATGGCTGGACCCCCAAATAATATTCCTTTACGTGCTAAGGGGTATCTAGAGAGTGTGATAGGTTTAATAACTACCCTCACCCTAATGCGTACCCTAACCCTAACCCCTACCCTAACCCTAACGCGTACCCTAATCCTAACCCGTACCCTAAACCGAGCCCTAACCCTAACACTAGCCCTAACCCTAACCCTAACCCATACCCTACGCCCTACCCGAACCCCTCCCCGAACCCGTACCCTAAGCCGTACCCTAACCCTCACCCTAACCCTAACCCTAACCCTAAGCTACCCTTGACTGCTTCTGCCTCCAATATATTTCCTAAGCACTAGTGTTTTAAGGAACAGGTTAAAAAGAGAATCCTAATGTGATTTCTTGATAATGGGTGTGTTCCTTATATTCTCCTCGTGTCTAAACTCTTCTCCATGGCTGGACCCCCAAATAATATTCCTTTACGTGCTAAGGGGTATCTAGAGAGTGTGATAGGTTTAATAACTACCCCAACCCTAACGCGTACCCTAACCCTAACCCCTACCCTAACCCTAACGCGTACCCTAATCCTAACCCGTACCCTAAACCGAGCCCTAACCCTAACACTAACCCTAACCCTAACCTTAACCCATACCCTACGCCCTACCCGAACCCCTCCCCGAACCCGTACCCTAAGCCATACCCTAACCCTCACCCTAACCCTAACCCTAACCCTAAGCTACCCTTGACTGCTTCTGCCTCCAATAGATTTCCTAAGCACTAGTGTTTTAAGGAACAGGTTAAAAAGAGAATCCTAATGTGATTTCTTGATAATGGGTGTGTTCCTTATCTTCTCCTCGTGTCTAAACTCTTCTCCATGGATGGACCCCCAAATAATATTCCTTTATGTGCTAAGGGGTATCTAGAGAGTGTGATAGGTTTAATAACTACCCTCACCCTATCGCGTACCCTAACCCTAACCCCTACCCTAACCCTAACGCGTACCCTAATCCTAACCCGTACCCTAAACCGAGCCCTAATCCTAACACTAACCCTAACCCTAACCCTAACCCATACCCTACGCCCTACCCGAACCCCTCCCCGAACCCGTACCCTAAGCCATACCCTAGCCCTCACCCTAACCCAAACCCTAAACCTAAGCTACCCTTGACTGCTTCTGCCTCCAATATATTTCCTAAGCACTAGTGTTTTAAGGAACAGGTTAAAAAGAGAATCCTAATGTGATTTCTTGATAATGGGTGTGTTCCTTATATTCTCCTCGTGTCTAAACTCTTCTCCATGGCTGGACCCCCAAATAATATTCCTTTACGTGCTAAGGGGTATCTAGAGAGTGTGATAGGTTTAATAACTACCCCAACCCTAACGCGTACCCTAACCCTAACCCCTACCCTAACCCTATCGCATACCCTAATCCTAACCCGTACCCTAAACCGAGCCCTAACCCTAACACTAGCCCTAACCCTAACCCATACCCTACGCCCTACCCGAACCCCTCCCCGAACCCTTATCGTAAGCCGTACCCTAACCCTCACCCTAACCCTAAGCCTAACCCTAAGCTACCCTTGACGGCTTCTGCCTCCAATAGATTTCCTAAGCACTAGTGTTTTAAGGAACTGGTTAAAAAGACAATCCTAATGTGATTTCTTGATAATGGGTGTGTTCCTTATCTTCTCCTCGTGTCTAAACTCTTCTCCATGGCTGGACCCCCAAATAATATTCCTTTACGTGCTAAGGGGTATCTAGAGAGTGTGATAGGTTTAATAACTACACCCACCCTAACGCGTACCCTAACCCTAACCCCTACCCTAACCCTAACACGTACCCTAATCCTAACCCGTACCCTAAACCGAGCCCTAACCCTAACCCTAGTCCTAACCCTAACCCTAACCCATACCCTACGCCCTACCCGAACCCCTCCCCGAACCCGTACCCTAAGCCGTACCCTAACCCTCACCCTAACCCTAACCCTAAACCTAAGCTACCCTTGACGGCTTCTGCCTCCAATAGATTTCCTAAGCACTAGTGTTTTAAGGAACAGGTTAAAAAGAGAATCCTAATGTGATTTCTTGATAATGGGTGTGTTCCTTATCTTCTCCTCGTGTCTAAACTCTTCTCCATGGCTGGACCCCCAAATAATATTCCTTTATGTGCTAAGGGGTATCTAGAGAGTGTGATAGGTTTAATAACTACCCTCACCCTAACACGTACCCTAACCCTAACCCCTACCCTAACCCTAACGTGTTCCCTAATCCTAACCCGTACCTAAACCGAGCCCTAACCCTAACACTAACCCTAACCCTAACCCTAAACCATACCCTATGCCCTACCCAAACCCCTCCCCGAACCCGTACCCTAAGCCATACCCTAGCCCTCACCCTAACCCTAACCCTAACCCTAAGCTACTCTTGACTGCTTCTGCCTCCAATAGATTTCCTAAGCACTAGTGTTTTAAGGAACAGGTTAAAAAGAGAATCCTAATGTGATTTCTTGATAATGGGTGTGTTCCTTATCTTCTCCTCGTGTCTAAACTCTTCTCCATGGCTGGACCCCCAAATAATATTCCTTTACGTGCTAAGGGGTATCTAGAGAGTGCGATAGGTTTAATAACTACCCTCACCCTAACGCGTACCCTAACCCTAACCCCTACCCTAACCCTAACGCGTACCCTAATCCTAACCCGTACCCTAAACCGAGCCCTAACCCTAACACTAGCCCTAACCCTAACCCTAACCCATACCCTACGCCCTACCCGAACCCCTCCCCGAACCCGTACCCTAAGCCGTACCCTAACCCTCACCCTAACCCTAACCCTAACCCTAAGCTACCCTTGACTGCTTCTGCCTCCAATATATTTCCTAAGCACTAGTGTTTTAAGGAACAGGTTAAAAAGAGAATCCTAATGTGATTTCTTGATAATGGGTGTGTTCCTTATCTTCTCCTCGTGTCTAAACTCTTCTCCATGGCTGGACCCCCAAATAATATTCCTTTACGTGCTAAGGGGTATCTAGAGAGTGTGATAGGTTTAATAACTACCCCAACCCTAACGCGTACCCTAACCCTAACCCCTACCCTAACCCTAACGCGTACCCTAATCCTAACCCGTACCCTAAACCGAGCCCTAACCCTAACACTAACCCTAACCCTAACCTTAACCCATACCCTACGCCCTACCCGAACCCCTCCCCGAACCCGTACCCTAAGCCATACCCTAACCCTCACCCTAACCCTAACCCTAACCCTAAGCTACCCTTGACTGCTTCTGCCTCCAATAGATTTCCTAAGCACTAGTGTTTTAAGGAACAGGTTAAAAAGAGAATCCTAATGTGATTTCTTGATAATGGGTGTGTTCCTTAACTTCTCCTAGTGTCTAAACTCTTCTCCATGGCTGGACCCCCAAATAATATTCCTTTACGTGCTAAGGGGTATCTAGAGAGTGGGATAGGTTTAATAACTAACCTCACCCTATCGCGTACCCTAACCCTAACACCTACCCTAACACTAACGCGTACCCTAATCCTAACCCGTACCCTAAACCGAGCCCTAACCCTAACACTAACCCTAACCATAACCCTAACCCATACCCTACGCCCTACCCGAACCCCTCCCCGAACCCGTGCCCTAAGCCGTACCCTAACCCTCACCCTAACCCTAACCCTAACCCTAAGCTACCCTTGACTGCTTCTGCCTCCAATAGATTTCCTAAGCACTAGTGTTTTAAGGAACAGGTTAAAAAGAGAATCCTAATGTGATTTCGTGATAATGGGTGTGTTCCTTATCTTCTCCTAGTGTCTAAACTCTTCTCCATGGCTGGACCCCCAAATAATATTCCTTTACGTGCTAAGGAGTATCTAGAGAGTGGGATAGGTTTAATAACTACCCTCACCCTAACGCGTACCCTAACACTAACCCCTACCCTAACCCTAACGCGTAAACTTATCCTAACCCATACCCTAAACCGAGCCCTAACCCTAACACTAACTCTAACCCTAACCCTAACCCATACCCTACGCCCTACCCGAACCCCTCCCCGAACCCGTACCCTAAGCCGTACCCTAACCCTCACCCTAACCCTAACCCTAACCCTAAGCTACCCTTGACGGCTTCTGCCTCCAAAAGATTTCCTAAGCACTAGTGATTTAAGGAACAGGTTAAAAAGAGAATTCTAATGTGATTTATTGATAATGGGTGTGTTCCTTATCTTCTCCTCGTGTCTAAACTCTTCTCCATGGCTGGACCCCCAAATAATATTCCTTTACGTGCTAAGGGGTATCTAGAGAGTGGGATAGGTTTAATAACTACCCTCACCCTAATGCGTACCCTAACCCTAACCCCTACCCTAACCCTAACGCATACCCTAATCCTAACCCGTACCCTAAACCGAGCCCTAACCCTAACACTAACCCTAACGCTAATCCTAACCCATACCCTACGCCCTACCCGAACCCCTCCCCGAACCCGTACCCTAAGCCATACCCTAACCCTCACCCTAACCCTAACCCTAACCCTAAGCTACCCTTGACTGCTTCTGCCTCCAATAGATTTCCTAAGCACTAGTGTTTTAAGGAACAGGTTAAAAAGAGAATCCTAATGTGATTTCTTGATAATGGGTGTGTTCCTTATCTTCTCCTATTGTCTAAACTCTTCTCCATGGCTGGACCCCCAAATAATATTCCTTTAAGTGCTAAGGGGTATCTAGAGAGTGGGATAGGTTTAATAACTACCCTCACCCTAACGCGTACCCTAACCCTAACCCCTACCCTAACACTAACGCGTACCCTAATCCTAACCCGTACCCTAAACCGAGCCCTAACCCTAACCCTAGTCCTAACCCTAACCCTAACCCATACCCTACGCCCTACCCGAACCCCTCCCCGAACCCGTACCCTAAGCCGTACCCTAACCCTCACCCTAACCCTAACCCTAAACCTAAGCTACCCTTGACGGCTTCTGCCTCCAATAGATTTCCTAAGCACTAGTGTTTTAAGGAACAGGTTAAAAAGAGAATCCTAATGTGATTTCTTGATAATGGGTGTGTTACTTATCTTCTCCTCGTGTCTAAACTCTTCTCCATGGCTGGACCCCCAAAAAATATTCCTTTATGTGCTAAGGGGTATCTAGAGAGTGTGATAGGTTTAATAACTACCCTCACCCTAACACGTACCCTAACCCTAACCCCTACCCTAACCCTAACGTGTTCCCTAATCCTAACCCGTTCCTAAACCGAGCCCTAACCCTAACACTAACCCTAACCCTAACCCTAAACCATACCCTATGCCCTACCCAAACCCCTCCCGAACCCGTACCCTAAGCCATACCCTAGCCCTCACCCTAACCCTAACCCTAACCCTAAGCTACTCTTGACTGCTTCTGCCTCCAATAGATTTCCTAAGCACTAGTGTTTTAAGGAACAGGTTAAAAAGAGAATCCTAATGTGATTTCTTGATAATGGGTGTGTTCCTTATCTTCTCCTCGTGTCTAAACTCTTCTCCATGGCTGGACCCCCAAATAATATTCCTTTACGTGCTAAGGGGTATCTAGAGAGTGTGATAGGTTTAATAACTACCCTCACCCTAATGCGTACCCTAACCCTAACCCCTACCCTAACCCTAACGCGTACCCTAATCCTAACCCGTACCCTAAACCGAGCCCTAACCCTAACACTAGCCCTAACCCTAACCCTAACCCATACCCTACGCCCTACCCGAACCCCTCCCCGAACCCGTACCCTAAGCCGTACCCTAACCCTCACCCTAACCCTAACCCTAACCCTAAGCTACCCTTGACTGCTTCTGCCTCCAATATATTTCCTAAGCACTAGTGTTTTAAGGAACAGGTTAAAAAGAGAATCCTAATGTGATTTCTTGATAATGGGTGTGTTCCTTATATTCTCCTCGTGTCTAAACTCTTCTCCATGGCTGGACCCCCAAATAATATTCCTTTACGTGCTAAGGGGTATCTAGAGAGTGTGATAGGTTTAATAACTACCCCAACCCTAACGCGTACCCTAACCCTAACCCCTACCCTAACCCTAACGCGTACCCTAATCCTAACCCGTACCCTAAACCGAGCCCTAACCCTAACACTAACCCTAACCCTAACCTTAACCCATACCCTACGCCCTACCCGAACCCCTCCCCGAACCCGTACCCTAAGCCATACCCTAACCCTCACCCTAACCCTAACCCTAACCCTAAGCTACCCTTGACTGCTTCTGCCTCCAATAGATTTCCTAAGCACTAGTGTTTTAAGGAACAGGTTAAAAAGAGAATCCTAATGTGATTTCTTGATAATGGGTGTGTTCCTTATCTTCTCCTAGTGTCTAAACTCTTCTCCATGGCTGGACCCCCAAATAATATTCCTTTACGTGCTAAGGGGTATCTAGAGAGTGGGATAGGTTTAATAACTAACCTCACCCTATCGCGTACCCTAACCCTAACACCTACCCTAACACTAACGCGTACCCTAATCCTAACCCGTACCCTAAACCGAGCCCTAACCCTAACACTAACCCTAACCATAACCCTAACCCATACCCTACGCCCTACCCGAACCCCTCCCCGAACCCGTGCCCTAAGCCGTACCCTAACCCTCACCCTAACCCTAACCCTAACCCTAAGCTACCCTTGACGGCTTCTGCCTCCAATAGATTTCCTAAGCACTAGTGTTTTAAGGAACATGTTAAAAAGAGAATCCTAATGTGATTTCTTGATAATGGGTGTGTTCCTTATCTTCTCCTCGTGTCTAAACTCTTCTCCATGGATGGACCCCCAAATAATATTCCTTTATGTGCTAAGGGGTATCTAGAGAGTGTGATAGGTTTAATAACTACCCTCACCCTATCGCGTACCCTAACCCTATCCCCTACCCTAACCCTAACGCGTACCCTAATACTAACCCGTACCCTAAACCGAGCCCTAATCCTAACACTAACCCTAACCCTAACCCTAACCCATACCCTACGCCCTACCCGAACCCCTCCCCGAACCCGTACCCTAAGCCATACCCTAGCCCTCACCCTAACCCAAACCCTAAACCTAAGCTACCCTTGACTGCTTCTGCCTCCAATAGATTTCCTAAGCACTAGTGTTTTAAGGAACAGGTTAAAAAGAGAATCCTAATGTGATTTCGTGATAATGGGTGTGTTCCTTATCTTCTCCTAGTGTCTAAACTCTTCTCCATGGCTGGACCCCCAAATAATATTCCTTTACGTGCTAAGGGGTATCTAGAGAGTGGGATAGGTTTAATAACTACCCTCACCCTAACGCGTACCCTAACACTAACCCCTACCCTAACCCTAACGCGTAAACTTATCCTAACCCATACCCTAAACCGAGCCCTAACCCTAACACTAACTCTAACCCTAACCCTAACCCATACCCTACGCCCTACCCGAACCCCTCCCCGAACCCGTACCCTAAGCCGTACCCTAACCCTCACCCTAACCCTAACCCTAACCCTAAGCTACCCTTGACGGCTTCTGCCTCCAAAAGATTTCCTAAGCACTAGTGATTTAAGGAACAGGTTAAAAAGAGAATTCTAATGTGATTTATTGATAATGGGTGTGTTCCTTATCTTCTCCTCGTGTCTAAACTCTTCTCCATGGCTGGACCCCCAAATAATATTCCTTTACGTGCTAAGGGGTATCTAGAGAGTGGGATAGGTTTAATAACTACCCTCACCCTAATGCGTACCCTAACCCTAACCCCTACCCTAACCCTAACGCATACCCTAATCCTAACCCGTACCCTAAACCGAGCCCTAACCCTAACACTAGCCCTAACCCTAACCCTAACCCATACCCTACGCCCTACCCGAACCCCTCCCCGAACCCTTATCGTAAGCCGTACCCTAACCCTCACCCTAACCCTAACCCTAACCCTAAGGTACCCTTGACGGCTTCTGCCTCCAATAGATTTCCTAAGCACTAGTGTTTTAAGGAACAGGTTAAAAAGAGAATCCTAATGTGATTTCTTGATAATGGGTGTGTTCCTTATCTTCTCCTATTGTCTAAACTCTTCTCCATGGCTGGACCCCCAAATAATATTCCTTTACGTGCTAACGGGTATCTAGAGAGTGGGATAGGTTTAATAACTAACCTCACCCTATCGCGTACCCTAACCCTAACACCTACCCTAACACTAACGCGTACCCTAATCCTAACCCGTACCCTAAACCAGGCCCTAAACCTAACACTAACCCTAACCCTAACCCTAACCCATACCCTACGCCCTACCCGAACCCCTCCCCGAACCCGTACCCTAAGCCATACCCTAACCCTCACCCTAACCCTAACCCTAACCCTAAGCTACCCTTGACTGCTTCTGCCTCCAATAGATTTCCTAAGCACTAGTGTTTTAAGGAACAGGTTAAAAAGAGAATCCTAATGTGATTTCTTGATAATGGGTGTGTTCCTTATATTCTCCTCGTGTCTAAACTCTTCTCCATGGCTGGACCCCCAAATAATATTCCTTTAAGTGCTAAGGGGTATCTAGAGAGTGGGATAGGTTTAATAACTACCCTCACCCTAACGCGTACCCTAACCCTAACCCCTACCCTAACACTAACGCGTACCCTAATCCTAACCCGTACCCTAAATCGAGCCCTAACCCTAACCCTAGCCCTAACCCTAACCCTAACCCATACTCTACGCCCTACCCGAACCCCTCCCCGAACCCGTAACCTAAGCCGTACCCTAACCCTCACCCTAACCCTAACCCTAAACCTAAGCTACCCTTGACGGCTTCTGCCTCCAATAGATTTCCTAAGCACTAGTGTTTTAAGGAACAGGTTAAAAAGAGAATCCTAATGTGATTTCTTGATAATGGGTGTGTTCCTTATCTTCTCCTCGTGTCTAAACTCTTCTCCATGGCTGGACCCCCAAATAATATTCCTTTATGTGCTAAGGGGTATCTAGAGAGTGTGATAGGTTTAATAACTACCCTCACCCTAACACGTACCCTAACCCTAACCCCTACCCTAACCCTAACGTGTTCCCTAATCCGAACCCGTACCTAAACCGAGCCCTAACCCTAACACTAACCCTAACCCTAACCCTAACAAATACCCTATGCCCTACCTGAACCCCTCCCCGAACCCGTACCCTAAGCCATACCCTAGCCCTCACCCTAACCCTAACCCTAACCCTAAGCTACTCTTGACTGCTTCTGCCTCCAATAGATTTCCTAAGCACTAGTGTTTTAAGGAACAGGTTAAAAAGAGAATCCTAATGTGATTTCTTGATAATGGGTGTGTTCCTTATCTTCTCCTCGTGTCTAAACTCTTCTCCATGGCTGGACCCCCAAATAATATTCCTTTACGTGCTAAGGGGTATCTAGAGAGTGTGATAGGTTTAATAACTACCCTCACCCTAACGCGTACCCTAACCCTAACCCCTACCCTAACCCTAACGCGTACCCTAATCCTAACCCGTACCCTAAACCGAGCCCTAACCCTAACACTAGCCCTAACCCTAACCCTAACCCATACCCTACGCCCTACCCGAACCCCTCCCCGAACCCGTACCCTAAGCCGTACCCTAACCCTCACCCTAACCCTAACCCTAACCCTAAGCTACCCTTGACTGCTTCTGCCTCCAATAGATTTCCTAAGCACTAGTGTTTTAAGTAACAGGTTAAAAAGAGAATCCTAATGTGATTTCTTGATAAAGGGTGTGTTCCTTATCTTCTCCTCGTGTCTAAACTCTTCTCCATGGCTGGACCCCCAAATAATATTCCTTTACGTGCTAAGGGGTATCTAGAGAGTGGGATAGGTTTAATAACTAACCCCACCCTAACGCGTACCCTAACCCTAACCCCTACCCTAACCCTAACGCGTACCCTAATCCTAACCCGTACCCTAAACCGAGCCCTAACCCTAACACTAACCCTAACCCTAACCCTAACCCATACCCTAGGCCCTACCCGAACCCCTCCCCGAACCCGTACCCTAAGCCATACCCTAACCCTCACCCTAACCCTAACCCTAACCCTAAGCTACCCTTGACTGCTTCTGCCTCCAATAGATTTCCTAAGCACTAGTGTTTTAAGGAACAGGTTAAAAAGAGAATCCTAATGTGATTTCTTGATAATGGGTGTGTTCCTTATCTTCTCCTAGTGTCTAAACTCTTCTCCATGGCTGGACCCCCAAATAATATTCCTTTACGTGCTAAGGGGTATCTAGAGAGTGGGATAGGTTTAATAACTAATCTCACCTTATCACGTACCCTAACCCTAACACCTACCCTAACACTAACGCGTACCCTAATCCTAACCCGTACCCTAAACCGAGCCCTAACCCTAACACTAACCCTAACCATAACCCTAACCCATACCCTACGCCCTACCCGAACCCCTCCCCGAACCCGTACCCTAAGCCATACCCTAACCCTCACCCTAACCCTAACCCTAACCCTAACCCTAACCCTAAGCTACCCTTGACTGCTTCTGCCTCCAATAGATTTCCTAAGCACTAGTGTTTTAAGGAACAGGTTAAAAAGAGAATCCTAATGTGATTTCTTGATAATGGGTGTGTTCCTTATCTTCTCCTATTGTCTAAACTCTTCTCCATGGCTGGACCCCCAAATAATATTCCTTTACGTGCTAACGGGTATCTAGAGAGTGGGATAGGTTTAATAACTAACCTCACCCTATCGCGTACCCTAACCCTAACACCTACCCTAACACTAACGCGTACCCTAATCCTAACCCGTACCCTAAACCGAGCCCTAAACCTAACACTAACCCTAACCCTAACCCTAACCCATACCCTATGCCCTACCCGAACCCCTCCCCGAACCCGTACCCTAAGCCGTACCCTAACCCTCACCCTAACCCTAACCCTAAACCTAAGCTACCCTTGACGGCTTCTGCCTCCAATAGATTTCCTAAGCACTAGTGTTTTAAGGAACAGGTTAAAAAGAGAATCCTAATGTGATTTCTTGATAATGGGTGTGTTCCTTATCTTCTCCTCGTGTCTAAACTCTTCTCCATGGCTGGACCCCCAAATAATATTCCTTTATGTGCTAAGGGGTATCTAGAGAGTGTGATAGGTTTAATAACTACCCTCACCCTAACACGTACCCTAACCCTAACCCCTACCCTAACCCTAACGTGTTCCCTAATCCTAACCCGTACCTAAACTGAGCCCTAACCCTAACACTAACCCTAACCCTAACCCTAAACCATACCCTATGCCCTACCCAAACCCCTCCCCGAACCCGTACCCTAAGCCATACCCTAGCCCTAACCCTAACCCTAACCCTAACCCTAAGCTACTCTTGACTGCTTCTGCCTCCAATAGATTTCCTAAGCACTAGTGTTTTAAGGAACAGGTTAAAAAGAGAATCCTAATGTGATTTCTTGATAATGGGTGTGTTCCTTATCTTCTCCTCGTGTCTAAACTCTTCTCCATGGCTGGACCCCCAAATAATATTCCTTTACGTGCTAAGGGGTATCTAGAGAGTGTGATAGGTTTAATAACTACCCTCACCCTAATGCGTACCCTAACCCTAACCCCTACCCTAACCCTAACGCGTACCCTAATCCTAACCCGTACCCTAAACCGAGCCCTAACCCTAACACTAGCCCTAACCCTAACCCTAACCCATACCCTACGCCCTACCCGAACCCCTCCCCGAACCCATACCCTAAGCCGTACCCTAACCCTCACCCTAACCCTAACCCTAACCCTAAGCTACCCTTGACTGCTTCTGCCTCCAATATATTTCCTAAGCACTAGTGTTTTAAGGAACAGGTTAAAAAGAGAATCCTAATGTGATTTCTTGATAATGGGTGTGTTCCTTATCTTCTCCTCGTGTCTAAACTCTTCTCCATGGCTGGACCCCCAAATAATATTCCTTTACGTGCTAAGGGGTATCTAGAGAGTGTGATAGGTTTAATAACTACCCCAACCCTAACGCGTACCCTAACCCTAACCTCTACCCTAACCCTAACGCGTACCCTAATCCTAACCCGTACCCTAAACCGAGCCCTAACCCTAACACTAACCCTAACCCTAACCTTAACCCATACCCTACGCCCTACCCGAACCCCTCCCCGAACCCGTACCCTAAGCCATACCCTAACCCTCACCCTAACCCTAACCCTAACCCTAAGCTACCCTTGACTGCTTCTGCCTCCAATAGATTTCCTAAGCACTAGTGTTTTAAGGAACAGGTTAAAAAGAGAATCCTAATGTGATTTCTTGATAATGGGTGTGTTCCTTATCTTCTCCTAGTGTCTAAACTCTTCTCCATGGCTGGACCCCCAAATAATATTCCTTTACGTGCTAAGGGGTATCTAGAGAGTGGGATAGGTTTAATAACTAACCTCACCCTATCGCGTACCCTAACCCTAACACCTACCCTAACACTAACGCGTACCCTAATCCTAACCCGTACCCTAAACCGAGCCCTAACCCTAACACTAACCCTAACCATAACCCTAACCCATACCCTACGCCCTACCCGAACCCCTCCCCGAACCCGTGCCCTAAGCCGTACCCTAACCCTCACCCTAACCCTAACCCTAACCCTAAGCTACCCTTGACGGCTTCTGCCTCCAATAGATTTCCTAAGCACTAGTGTTTTAAGGAACATGTTAAAAAGAGAATCCTAATGTGATTTCTTGATAATGGGTGTGTTCCTTATCTTCTCCTCGTGTCTAAACTCTTCTCCATGGATGGACCCCCAAATAATATTCCTTTATGTGCTAAGGGGTATCTAGAGAGTGTGATAGGTTTAATAACTACCCTCACCCTATCGCGTACCCTAACCCTAACCCCTACCCTAACCCTAACGCGTACCCTAATACTAACCCGTACCCTAAACCGAGCCCTAATCCTAACACTAACCCTAACCCTAACCCTAACCCATACCCTACGCCCTACCCGAACCCCTCCCCGAACCCGTACCCTAAGCCATACCCTAGCCCTCACCCTAACCCAAACCCTAAACCTAAGCTACCCTTGACTGCTTCTGCCTCCAATAGATTTCCTAAGCACTAGTGTTTTAAGGAACAGGTTAAAAAGAGAATCCTAATGTGATTTCTTGATAATGGGTGTGTTCCTTATCTTCTCCTCGTGTCTAAACTCTTCTCCATGGCTGGACCCCCAAATAATATTCCTTTACGTGCTAAGGGGTATCTAGAGAGTGTGATAGGTTTAATAACTACCCTCACCCTAACGCGTACCCTAACCCTAACCCCTACCCTAACCCTAACGCGTACCCTAATCCTAACCCGTACCCTAAACCGAGCCCTAAACCTAACACTAGCCCTAACCCTAACCCTAACCCATACCCTACGCCCTACCCGAACCCCTCCCCGAACCCGTACCCTAAGCCGTACCCTAACCCTCACCCTAACCCTAACCCTAACCCTAAGCTACCCTTGACTGCTTCTGCCTCCAATAGATTTCCTAAGCACTAGTGTTTTAAGGAACAGGTTAAAAAGAGAATCCTAATGTGATTTCTTGATAATGGGTGTGTTCCTTATCTTCTCCTCGTGTCTAAACTCTTCTCCATGGCTGGACCCCCAAATAATATTCCTTTACGTGCTAAGGGGTATCTAGAGAGTGTGATAGGTTTAATAACTACCCCCACCCTAACGCGTACCCTAACCCTAACCCCTACCCTAACCCTAACGCGTACCTTAATCCTAACCCGTACCCTAAACCGAGCCCTAACCCTAACACTAACCCTAACCCTAACCTTAACCCATACCCTAGGCCCTACCCGAACCCCTCCCCGAACCCGTACCCTAAGCCATACCCTAACCCTCACCCTAACCCTAACCCTAACCCTAAGCTACCCTTGACTGCTTCTGCCTCCTATAGATTTCCTAAGCACTAGTGTTTTAAGGAACAGGTTAAAAAGAGAATCCTAATGTGATTTCTTGATAATGGGTGTGTTCCTTATCTTCTCCTATTGTCTAAACTCTTCTCCATGGCTGGACCCCCAAATAATATTCCTTTACGTGCTAACGGGTATCTAGAGAGTGGGATAGGTTTAATAACTAACCTCACCCTATCGCGTACCCTAACCCTAACACCTACCCTAACACTAACGCGTACCCTAATCCTAACCCGTACCCTAAACCGAGCCCTAAACCTAACACTAACCCTAACCCTAACCCTAACCCATACCCTACGCCCTACCCGAACCCGTACCCTAAGCCGTACCCTAACCCTCACCCTAACCCTAACCCTAACCCTAAGCTACCCTTGACGGCTTCTGCCTCCAATAGATTTCCTAAGCACTAGTGTTTTAAGGAACTGGTTAAAAACAGAATCCTAATGTGATTTCTTGATAATGGGTGTGTTCCTTATCTTCTCCTCGTGTCTAAACTCTTCTCCATGGCTGGACCCCCAAATAATATTCCTTTACGTGCTAAGGGGTATCTAGAGAGTGTGATAGGTTTAATAACTACACCCACCCTAACGCGTACCCTAACCCTAACCCCTACCCTAACCCTAACGCGTACCCTAATCCTAACCCGTACCCTAAACCGAGCCCTAACCCTAACACTAACCCTAACGCTAATCCTAACCCATACCCTACGCACTACCCGAACCCCTCCCCGAACCCGTACCCTAAGCCATACCCTAACCCTCACCCTAACCCTAACCCTAACCCTAAGCTACCCTTGACTGCTTCTGCCTCCAATAGATTTCCTAAGCACTAGTGTTTTAAGGAACAGGTTAAAAAGAGAATCCTAATGTGATTTCTTGATAATGGGTGTGTTCCTTATCTTCTCCTATTGTCTAAACTCTTCTCCATGGCTGGACCCCCAAATAATATTCCTTTACGTGCTAACGGGTATCTAGAGAGTGGGATAGGTTTAATAACTAACCTCACCCTATCGCGTACCCTAACCCTAACACCTACCCTAACACTAACGCGTACCCTAATCCTAACCCGTACCCTAAACCGAGCCCTAAACCTAACACTAACCCTAACCCTAACCCTAACCCATACCCTACGCCCTACCCGAACCCCTCCCCGAACCCGTACCCTAAGCCATACCCTAACCCTCACCCTAACCCTAACCCTAACCCTAAGCTACCCTTGACTGCTTCTGCCTCCAATAGATTTCCTAAGCACTAGTGTTTTAAGGAACAGGTTAAAAAGAGAATCCTAATGTGATTTCTTGATAATGGGTGTGTTCCTTATCTTCTCCTCGTGTCTAAACTCTTCTCCATGGCTGGACCCCCAAATAATATTCCTTTACGTGCTAAGGGGTATCTAGAGAGTGTGATAGGTTTAATAACTACCCCCACCCTAACGCGTACCCTAACCCTAACCCCTACCCTAACCCTAACGCGTACCCTAATCCTAACCCGTACCCTAAACCGAGCCCTAACCCTAACACTAACCCTAACCCTAACCCTAACCCATACCCTAGGCCCTACCCGAACCCCTCCCCGAACCCGTACCCTAAGCCATACCCTAACCCTCACCCTAACCCTAACCCTAACCCTAAGCTACCCTTGACTGCTTCTGGCTCCAATAGATTTCCTAAGCACTAGTGTTTTAAGGAACAGGTTAAAAAGAGAATCCTAATGTGATTTCTTGATAATGGGTGTGTTCCTTATCTTCTCCTAGTGTCTAAACTCTTCTCCATGGCTGGACCCCCAAATAATATTCCTTTACGTGCTAAGGGGTATCTAGAGAGTGGGATAGGTTTAATAACTAACCTCACCCTATCACGTACCCTAACCCTAACACCTACCCTAACACTAACGCGTACCCTAATCCTAACCCGTACCCTAAACCGAGCCCTAACCCTAACACTAACCCTAACCATAACCCTAACCCATACCCTACGCCCTACCCGAACCCCTCCCCGAACCCGTACCCTAAGCCATACCCTAACCCTCACCCTAAACCTAACCCTAACCCTAACCCTAACCCTAAGCTACCCTTGACTGCTTCTGCCTCCAATAGATTTCCTAAGCACTAGTGTTTTAAGGAACAGGTTAAAAAGAGAATCCTAATGTGATTTCTTGATAATGGGTGTGTTCCTTATCTTCTCCTATTGTCTAAACTCTTCTCCATGGCTGGACCCCCAAATAATATTCCTTTACGTGCTAACGGGTATCTAGAGAGTGGGATAGGTTTAATAACTAACCTCACCCTATCGCGTACCCTAACCCTAACACCTACCCTAACACTAACGCGTACCCTAATCCTAACCCGTACCCTAAACCGAGCCCTAACCCTAACACTAGCCCTAACCCTAACCCATACCCTACGCCCTACCCGAAATCCTCCCCGAACCCTTATCGTAAGCCGTACCCTAACCCTCACCCTAACCCTAACCCTAACCCTAAGCTACCCTTGACGGCTTCTGCCTCCAATAGATTTCCTAAGCACTAGTGTTTTAAGGAACTGGTTAAAAAGAGAATCCTAATGTGATTTCTTGATAATGGGTGTGTTCCTTATCTTCTCCTCGTGTCTAAACTCTTCTCCATGGCTGGACCCCCAAATAATATTCCTTTACGTGCTAAGGGGTATCTAGAGAGTGTGATAGGTTTAATAACTACACCCACCCTAACGCGTACCCTAACCCTAACCCCTACCCTAACCCTAACACGTACCCTAATCCTAACCCGTACCCTAAACCGAGCCCTAACCCTAACACTAACCCTAACGCTAATCCTAACCCATACCCTACGCCCTACCCGAACCCCTCCCCGAACCCGTACCCTAAGCCATACCCTAACCCTCACCCTAACCCTAACCCTAACCCTAAGCTACCCTTGACTGCTTCTGCCTCCAATAGATTTCCTAAGCACTAGTGTTTTAAGGAACAGGTTAAAAAGAGAATCCTAATGTGATTTCTTGATAATGGGTGTGTTCCTTATCTTCTCCTATTGTCTAAACTCTTCTCCATGGCTGGACCCCCAAATAATATTCCTTTAAGTGCTAAGGGGTATCTAGAGAGTGGGATAGGTTTAATAACTACCCTCAGCCTAACGCGTACCCTAACCCTAACCCCTACCCTAACACTAACGCGTACCCTAATCCTAACCCGTACCCTAAACCGAGCCCTAACTCTAACCCTAGTCCTAACCCTAACCCTAACCCATACCCTACGCCCTACCCGATCCCCTCCCCGAACCCGTACCCTAAGCCGTACCCTAACCCTCACCCTAACCCTAACCCTAAACCTAAGCTACCCTTGACGGCTTCTGCCTCCAATAGATTTCCTAAGCACTAGTGTTTTAAGGAACAGGTTAAAAAGAGAATCCTAATGTGATTTCTTGATAATGGGTGTGTTCCTTATCTTCTCCTCGTGTCTAAACTCTTCTCCATGGCTGGACCCCCAAATAATATTCCTTTATGTGCTAAGGGGTATCTAGAGAGTGTGATAGGTTTAATAACTACCCTCACCCTAACACGTACCCTAACCCTAACCCCTACCCTAACCCTAACGTGTTCCCTAATCCTAACCCGTACCTAAACCGAGCCCTAACCCTAACACTAACCCTAACCCTAACCCTAAACCATACCCTATGCCCTACCCAAACCCCTCCCCGAACCCGTACCCTAAGCCATACCCTAGCCCTCACCCTAACCCTAACCCTAACCCTAAGCTACTCTTGACTGCTTCTGCCTCCAATAGATTTCCTAAGCACTAGTGTTTTAAGGAACAGGTTAAAAAGAGAATCCTAATGTGATTTCTTGATAATGGGTGTGTTCCTTATCTTCTCCTCGTGTCTAAACTCTTCTCCATGGCTGGACCCCCAAATAATATTCCTTTACGTGCTAAGGGGTATCTAGAGAGTGGGATAGGTTTAATAACTACCCTCACCCTAATGCGTACCCTAACCCTAACCCCTACCCTAACCCTAACGCATACCCTAATCCTAACCCGTACCCTAAACCGAGCCCTAACCCTAACACTAGCCCTAACCCTAACCCTAACCCATACCCTACGCCCTACCCGAACCCCTCCCCGAACCCTTATCGTAAGCCGTACCCTAACCCTCACCCTAACCCTAACCCTAACCCTAAGCTACCCTTGACGGCTTCTGCCTCCAATAGATTTCCTAAGCACTAGTGTTTTAAGGAACAGGTTAAAAAGAGAATCCTAATGTGATTTCTTGATAATGGGTGTGTTCCTTATCTTCTCCTATTGTCTAAACTCTTCTCCATGGCTGGACCCCCAAATAATATTCCTTTACGTGCTAACGGGTATCTAGAGAGTGGGATAGGTTTAATAACTAACCTCACCCTATCGCGTACCCTAACCCTAACACCTACCCTAACACTAACGCGTACCCTAATCCTAACCCGTACCCTAAACCAGGCCCTAAACCTAACACTAACCCTAACCCTAACCCTAACCCATACCCTACGCCCTACCCGAACCCCTCCCCGAACCCGTACCCTAAGCCATACCCTAACCCTCACCCTAACCCTAACCCTAACCCTAAGCTACCCTTGACTGCTTCTGCCTCCAATAGATTTCCTAAGCACTAGTGTTTTAAGGAACAGGTTAAAAAGAGAATCCTAATGTGATTTCTTGATAATGGGTGTGTTCCTTATATTCTCCTCGTGTCTAAACTCTTCTCCATGGCTGGACCCCCAAATAATATTCCTTTACGTGCTAAGGGGTATCTAGAGAGTGTGATAGGTTTAATAACTACCCTCACCCTAACGCGTACCCTAACCCTAACCCCTACCCTAACCCTAACGCGTACCCTAATACTAACCCGTACCCTAAACCGAGCCCTAATCCTAACACTAACCCTAACACTAACCATAACCCATACCCTACGCCCTACCCGAACCCCTCCCCGAACCCATACCCTAAGCCATACCCGAGCCCTCACCCTAACCCAAACCCTAAACCTAAGCTACCCTTGACTGCTTCTGCCTCCAATAGATTTCCTAAGCACTAGTGTTTTAAGGAACAGGTTAAAAAGAGAATCCTAATGTGATTTCGTGATAATGGGTGTGTTCCTTATCTTCTCCTAGTGTCTAAACTCTTCTCCATGGCTGGACCCCCAAATAATATTCCTTTACGTGCTAAGGGGTATCTAGAGAGTGGGATAGGTTTAATAACTACCCTCACCCTAACGCGTACCCTAACACTAACCCCTACCCTAACCCTAACGCGTAAACTTATCCTAACCCATACCCTAAACCGAGCCCTAACCCTAACACTAACTCTAACCCTAACCCTAACCCATAACCTACGCCCTACCCGAACCCCTCCCCGAACCCGTACCCTAAGCCGTACCCTAACCCTCACCCTAACCCTAACCCTAACCCTAAGCTACCCTTGACGGCTTCTGCCTCCAAAAGATTTCCTAAGCACTAGTGATTTAAGGAACAGGTTAAAAAGAGAATTCTAATGTGATTTATTGATAATGGGTGTGTTCCTTATCTTCTCCTCGTGTCTAAACTCTTCTCCATGGCTGGACCCCCAAATAATATTCCTTTACGTGCTAAGGGGTATCTAGAGAGTGGGATAGGTTTAATAACTACCCTCACCCTAATGCGTACCCTAACCCTAACCCCTACCCTAACCCTAACGCATACCCTAATCCTAACCCGTACCCTAAACCGAGCCCTAACCCTAACACTAGCCCTAACCCTAACCCTAACCCATACCCTACGCCCTACCCGAACCCCTCCCCGAACCCTTATCGTAAGCCGTACCCTAACCCTCACCCTAACCCTAACCCTAACCCTAAGCTACCCTTGACGGCTTCTGCCTCCAATAGATTTCCTAAGCACTAGTGTTTTAAGGAACAGGTTAAAAAGAGAATCCTAATGTGATTTCTTGATAATGGGTGTGTTCCTTATCTTCTCCTATTGTCTAAACTCTTCTCCATGGCTGGACCCCCAAATAATATTCCTTTACGTGCTAACGGGTATCTAGAGAGTGGGATAGGTTTAATAACTAACCTCACCCTATCGCGTACCCTAACCCTAACACCTACCCTAACACTAACGCGTACCCTAATCCTAACCCGTACCCTAAACCAGGCCCTAAACCTAACACTAACCCTAACCCTAACCCTAACCCATACCCTACGCCCTACCCGAACCCCTCCCCGAACCCGTACCCTAAGCCATACCCTAAGCCTCACCCTAACCCTAACCCTAACCCTAAGCTACCCTTGACTGCTTCTGCCTCCAATAGATTTCCTAAGCACTAGTGTTTTAAGGAACAGGTTAAAAAGAGAATCCTAATGTGATTTCTTGATAATGGGTGTGTTCCTTATATTCTCCTCGTGTCTAAACTCTTCTCCATGGCTGGACCCCCAAATAATATTCCTTTAAGTGCTAAGGGGTATCTAGAGAGTGGGATAGGTTTAATAACTACCCTCACCCTAACGCGTACCCTAACCCTAACCCCTACCCTAACACTAACGCGTACCCTAATCCTAACCCGTACCCTAAACCGAGCCCTAACCCTAACCCTAGCCCTAACCCTAACCCTAACCCATACCCTACGCCCTACCCGAACCCCTCCCCGAACCCGTACCCTAAGCCGTACCCTAACCCTCACCCTAACCCTAACCCTAAACCTAAGCTACCCTTGACGGCTTCTGCCTCCAATAGATTTCCTAAGCACTAGTGTTTTAAGGAACAGGTTAAAAAGAGAATCCTAATGTGATTTCTTGATAATGGGTGTGTTCCTTATCTTCTCCTCGTGTCTAAACTCTTCTCCATGGCTGGACCCCCAAATAATATTCCTTTATGTGCTAAGGGGTATCTAGAGAGTGTGATAGGTTTAATAACTACCCTCACCCTAACACGTACCCTAACCCTAACCCCTACCCTAACCCTAACGTGTTCCCTAATCCGAACCCGTACCTAAACCGAGCCCTAACCCTAACACTAGCCCTAACCCTAACCCTAACCCATACCCTACGCCCTACCCGAACCCCTCCCCGAACCCGTACCCTAAGCCGTACCCTAACCCTCACCCTAACCCTAACCCTAACCCTAAGCTACCCTTGACTGCTTCTGCCTCCAATAGATTTCCTAAGCACTAGTGTTTTAAGGAACAGGTTAAAAAGAGAATCCTAATGTGATTTCTTGATAATGGGTGTGTTCCTTATCTTCTCCTATTGTCTAAACTCTTCTCCATGGCTGGACCCCCAAATAATATTCCTTTACGTGCTAACGGGTATCTAGAGAGTGGGATAGGTTTAATAACTAACCTCACCCTATCGCGTACCCTAACCCTAACACCTACCCTAACACTAACGCGTACCCTAATCCTAACCCGTACCCTAAACCGAGCCCTAACCCTAACACTAGCCCTAACCCTAACCCATACCCTACGCCCTACCCGAAATCCTCCCCGAACCCTTATCGTAAGCCGTACCCTAACCCTCACCCTAACCCTAACCCTAACCCTAAGCTACCCTTGACGGCTTCTGCCTCCAATAGATTTCCTAAGCACTAGTGTTTTAAGGAACTGGTTAAAAAGACAATCCTAATGTGATTTCTTGATAATGGGTGTGTTCCTTATCTTCTCCTCGTGTCTAAACTCTTCTCCATGGCTGGACCCCCAAATAATATTCCTTTACGTGCTAAGGGGTATCTAGAGAGTGTGATAGGTTTAATAACTACACCCACCCTAACGCGTACCCTAACCCTAACCCCTACCCTAACCCTAACACGTACCCTAATCCTAACCCGTACCCTAAACCGAGCCCTAACCCTAACACTAACCCTAACGCTAATCCTAACCCATACCCTACGCCCTACCCGAACCCCTCCCCGAACCCGTACCCTAAGCCATACCCTAACCCTCACCCTAACCCTAACCCTAACCCTAAGCTACCCTTGACTGCTTCTGCCTCCAATAGATTTCCTAAGCACTAGTGTTTTAAGGAACAGGTTAAAAAGAGAATCCTAATGTGATTTCTTGATAATGGGTGTGTTCCTTATCTTCTCCTATTGTCTAAACTCTTCTCCATGGCTGGACCCCCAAATAATATTCCTTTAAGTGCTAAGGGGTATCTAGAGAGTGGGATAGGTTTAATAACTACCCTCAGCCTAACGCGTACCCTAACCCTAACCCCTACCCTAACCCTAACGCGTACCCTAATCCTAACCCGTACCCTAAACCGAGCCCTAAACCTAACACTAGCCCTAACCCTAACCCTAACCCATACCCTACGCCCTACCCGAACCCCTCCCCGAACCCGTACCCTAAGCCGTACCCTAACCCTCACCCTAACCCTAACCCTAACCCTAAGCTACCCTTGACTGCTTCTGCCTCCAATAGATTTCCTAAGCACTAGTGTTTTAAGGAACAGGTTAAAAAGAGAATCCTAATGTGATTTCTTGATAATGGGTGTGTTCCTTATCTTCTCCTCGTGTCTAAACTCTTCTCCATGGCTGGACCCCCAAATAATATTCCTTTACGTGCTAAGGGGTATCTAGAGAGTGTGATAGGTTTAATAACTACCCCCACCCTAACGCGTACCCTAACCCTAACCCCTACCCTAACCCTAACGCGTACCTTAATCCTAACCCGTACCCTAAACCGAGCCCTAACCCTAACACTAACCCTAACCCTAACCTTAACCCATACCCTAGGCCCTACCCGAACCCCTCCCCGAACCCGTACCCTAAGCCATACCCTAACCCTCACCCTAACCCTAACCCTAACCCTAAGCTACCCTTGACTGCTTCTGCCTCCTATAGATTTCCTAAGCACTAGTGTTTTAAGGAACAGGTTAAAAAGAGAATCCTAATGTGATTTCTTGATAATGGGTGTGTTCCTTATCTTCTCCTATTGTCTAAACTCTTCTCCATGGCTGGACCCCCAAATAATATTCCTTTACGTGCTAACGGGTATCTAGAGAGTGGGATAGGTTTAATAACTAACCTCACCCTATCGCGTACCCTAACCCTAACACCTACCCTAACACTAACGCGTACCCTAATCCTAACCCGTACCCTAAACCGAGCCCTAAACCTAACACTAACCCTAACCCTAACCCTAACCCATACCCTACGCACTACCCGAACCCGTACCCTAAGCCGTACCCTAACCCTCACCCTAACCCTAACCCTAACCCTAAGCTACCCTTGACGGCTTCTGCCTCCAATAGATTTCCTAAGCACTAGTGTTTTAAGGAACTGGTTAAAAACAGAATCCTAATGTGATTTCTTGATAATGGGTGTGTTCCTTATCTTCTCCTCGTGTCTAAACTCTTCTCCATGGCTGGACCCCCAAATAATATTCCTTTACGTGCTAAGGGGTATCTAGAGAGTGTGATAGGTTTAATAACTACACCCACCCTAACGCGTACCCTAACCCTAACCCCTACCCTAACCCTAACGCGTACCCTAATCCTAACCCGTACCCTAAACCGAGCCCTAACCCTAACACTAACCCTAACGCTAATCCTAACCCATACCCTACGCACTACCCGAACCCCTCCCCGAACCCGTACCCTAAGCCATACCCTAACCCTCACCCTAACCCTAACCCTAACCCTAAGCTACCCTTGACTGCTTCTGCCTCCAATAGATTTCCTAAGCACTAGTGTTTTAAGGAACAGGTTAAAAAGAGAATCCTAATGTGATTTCTTGATAATGGGTGTGTTCCTTATCTTCTCCTATTGTCTAAACTCTTCTCCATGGCTGGACCCCCAAATAATATTCCTTTACGTGCTAACGGGTATCTAGAGAGTGGGATAGGTTTAATAACTAACCTCACCCTATCGCGTACCCTAACCCTAACACCTACCCTAACACTAACGCGTACCCTAATCCTAACCCGTACCCTAAACCGAGCCCTAAACCTAACACTAACCCTAACCCTAACCCTAACCCATACCCTACGCCCTACCCGAACCCCTCCCCGAACCCGTACCCTAAGCCATACCCTAACCCTCACCCTAACCCTAACCCTAACCCTAAGCTACCCTTGACTGCTTCTGCCTCCAATAGATTTCCTAAGCACTAGTGTTTTAAGGAACAGGTTAAAAAGAGAATCCTAATGTGATTTCTTGATAATGGGTGTGTTCCTTATCTTCTCCTCGTGTCTAAACTCTTCTCCATGGCTGGACCCCCAAATAATATTCCTTTACGTGCTAAGGGGTATCTAGAGAGTGTGATAGGTTTAATAACTACCCCCACCCTAACGCGTACCCTAACCCTAACCCCTACCCTAACCCTAACGCGTACCCTAATCCTAACCCGTACCCTAAACCGAGCCCTAACCCTAACACTAACCCTAACCCTAACCCTAACCCATACCCTAGGCCCTACCCGAACCCCTCCCCGAACCCGTACCCTAAGCCATACCCTAACCCTCACCCTAACCCTAACCCTAACCCTAAGCTACCCTTGACTGCTTCTGGCTCCAATAGATTTCCTAAGCACTAGTGTTTTAAGGAACAGGTTAAAAAGAGAATCCTAATGTGATTTCTTGATAATGGGTGTGTTCCTTATCTTCTCCTAGTGTCTAAACTCTTCTCCATGGCTGGACCCCCAAATAATATTCCTTTACGTGCTAAGGGGTATCTAGAGAGTGGGATAGGTTTAATAACTAACCTCACCCTATCACGTACCCTAACCCTAACACCTACCCTAACACTAACGCGTACCCTAATCCTAACCCGTACCCTAAACCGAGCCCTAACCCTAACACTAACCCTAACCATAACCCTAACCCATACCCTACGCCCTACCCGAACCCCTCCCCGAACCCGTACCCTAAGCCATACCCTAACCCTCACCCTAAACCTAACCCTAACCCTAACCCTAACCCTAAGCTACCCTTGACTGCTTCTGCCTCCAATAGATTTCCTAAGCACTAGTGTTTTAAGGAACAGGTTAAAAAGAGAATCCTAATGTGATTTCTTGATAATGGGTGTGTTCCTTATCTTCTCCTATTGTCTAAACTCTTCTCCATGGCTGGACCCCCAAATAATATTCCTTTACGTGCTAACGGGTATCTAGAGAGTGGGATAGGTTTAATAACTAACCTCACCCTATCGCGTACCCTAACCCTAACACCTACCCTAACACTAACGCGTACCCTAATCCTAACCCGTACCCTAAACCGAGCCCTAACCCTAACACTAGCCCTAACCCTAACCCATACCCTACGCCCTACCCGAAATCCTCCCCGAACCCTTATCGTAAGCCGTACCCTAACCCTCACCCTAACCCTAACCCTAACCCTAAGCTACCCTTGACGGCTTCTGCCTCCAATAGATTTCCTAAGCACTAGTGTTTTAAGGAACTGGTTAAAAAGACAATCCTAATGTGATTTCTTGATAATGGGTGTGTTCCTTATCTTCTCCTCGTGTCTAAACTCTTCTCCATGGCTGGACCCCCAAATAATATTCCTTTACGTGCTAAGGGGTATCTAGAGAGTGTGATAGGTTTAATAACTACACCCACCCTAACGCGTACCCTAACCCTAACCCCTACCCTAACCCTAACACGTACCCTAATCCTAACCCGTACCCTAAACCGAGCCCTAACCCTAACACTAACCCTAACGCTAATCCTAACCCATACCCTACGCCCTACCCGAACCCCTCCCCGAACCCGTACCCTAAGCCATACCCTAACCCTCACCCTAACCCTAACCCTAACCCTAAGCTACCCTTGACTGCTTCTGCCTCCAATAGATTTCCTAAGCACTAGTGTTTTAAGGAACAGGTTAAAAAGAGAATCCTAATGTGATTTCTTGATAATGGGTGTGTTCCTTATCTTCTCCTATTGTCTAAACTCTTCTCCATGGCTGGACCCCCAAATAATATTCCTTTAAGTGCTAAGGGGTATCTAGAGAGTGGGATAGGTTTAATAACTACCCTCAGCCTAACGCGTACCCTAACCCTAACCCCTACCCTAACACTAACGCGTACCCTAATCCTAACCCGTACCCTAAACCGAGCCCTAACTCTAACCCTAGTCCTAACCCTAACCCTAACCCATACCCTACGCCCTACCCGATCCCCTCCCCGAACCCGTACCCTAAGCCGTACCCTAACCCTCACCCTAACCCTAACCCTAAACCTAAGCTACCCTTGACGGCTTCTGCCTCCAATAGATTTCCTAAGCACTAGTGTTTTAAGGAACAGGTTAAAAAGAGAATCCTAATGTGATTTCTTGATAATGGGTGTGTTCCTTATCTTCTCCTCGTGTCTAAACTCTTCTCCATGGCTGGACCCCCAAATAATATTCCTTTATGTGCTAAGGGGTATCTAGAGAGTGTGATAGGTTTAATAACTACCCTCACCCTAACACGTACCCTAACCCTAACCCCTACCCTAACCCTAACGTGTTCCCTAATCCTAACCCGTACCTAAACCGAGCCCTAACCCTAACACTAACCCTAACCCTAACCCTAAACCATACCCTATGCCCTACCCAAACCCCTCCCCGAACCCGTACCCTAAGCCATACCCTAGCCCTCACCCTAACCCTAACCCTAACCCTAAGCTACTCTTGACTGCTTCTGCCTCCAATAGATTTCCTAAGCACTAGTGTTTTAAGGAACAGGTTAAAAAGAGAATCCTAATGTGATTTCTTGATAATGGGTGTGTTCCTTATCTTCTCCTCGTGTCTAAACTCTTCTCCATGGCTGGACCCCCAAATAATATTCCTTTACGTGCTAAGGGGTATCTAGAGAGTGGGATAGGTTTAATAACTACCCTCACCCTAATGCGTACCCTAACCCTAACCCCTACCCTAACCCTAACGCATACCCTAATCCTAACCCGTACCCTAAACCGAGCCCTAACCCTAACACTAGCCCTAACCCTAACCCTAACCCATACCCTACGCCCTACCCGAACCCCTCCCCGAACCCTTATCGTAAGCCGTACCCTAACCCTCACCCTAACCCTAACCCTAACCCTAAGCTACCCTTGACGGCTTCTGCCTCCAATAGATTTCCTAAGCACTAGTGTTTTAAGGAACAGGTTAAAAAGAGAATCCTAATGTGATTTCTTGATAATGGGTGTGTTCCTTATCTTCTCCTATTGTCTAAACTCTTCTCCATGGCTGGACCCCCAAATAATATTCCTTTACGTGCTAACGGGTATCTAGAGAGTGGGATAGGTTTAATAACTAACCTCACCCTATCGCGTACCCTAACCCTAACACCTACCCTAACACTAACGCGTACCCTAATCCTAACCCGTACCCTAAACCAGGCCCTAAACCTAACACTAACCCTAACCCTAACCCTAACCCATACCCTACGCCCTACCCGAACCCCTCCCCGAACCCGTACCCTAAGCCATACCCTAACCCTCACCCTAACCCTAACCCTAACCCTAAGCTACCCTTGACTGCTTCTGCCTCCAATAGATTTCCTAAGCACTAGTGTTTTAAGGAACAGGTTAAAAAGAGAATCCTAATGTGATTTCTTGATAATGGGTGTGTTCCTTATATTCTCCTCGTGTCTAAACTCTTCTCCATGGCTGGACCCCCAAATAATATTCCTTTACGTGCTAAGGGGTATCTAGAGAGTGTGATAGGTTTAATAACTACCCTCACCCTAACGCGTACCCTAACCCTAACCCCTACCCTAACCCTAACGCGTACCCTAATACTAACCCGTACCCTAAACCGAGCCCTAATCCTAACACTAACCCTAACACTAACCATAACCCATACCCTACGCCCTACCCGAACCCCTCCCCGAACCCATACCCTAAGCCATACCCGAGCCCTCACCCTAACCCAAACCCTAAACCTAAGCTACCCTTGACTGCTTCTGCCTCCAATAGATTTCCTAAGCACTAGTGTTTTAAGGAACAGGTTAAAAAGAGAATCCTAATGTGATTTCGTGATAATGGGTGTGTTCCTTATCTTCTCCTAGTGTCTAAACTCTTCTCCATGGCTGGACCCCCAAATAATATTCCTTTACGTGCTAAGGGGTATCTAGAGAGTGGGATAGGTTTAATAACTACCCTCACCCTAACGCGTACCCTAACACTAACCCCTACCCTAACCCTAACGCGTAAACTTATCCTAACCCATACCCTAAACCGAGCCCTAACCCTAACACTAACTCTAACCCTAACCCTAACCCATAACCTACGCCCTACCCGAACCCCTCCCCGAACCCGTACCCTAAGCCGTACCCTAACCCTCACCCTAACCCTAACCCTAACCCTAAGCTACCCTTGACGGCTTCTGCCTCCAAAAGATTTCCTAAGCACTAGTGATTTAAGGAACAGGTTAAAAAGAGAATTCTAATGTGATTTATTGATAATGGGTGTGTTCCTTATCTTCTCCTCGTGTCTAAACTCTTCTCCATGGCTGGACCCCCAAATAATATTCCTTTACGTGCTAAGGGGTATCTAGAGAGTGGGATAGGTTTAATAACTACCCTCACCCTAATGCGTACCCTAACCCTAACCCCTACCCTAACCCTAACGCATACCCTAATCCTAACCCGTACCCTAAACCGAGCCCTAACCCTAACACTAGCCCTAACCCTAACCCTAACCCATACCCTACGCCCTACCCGAACCCCTCCCCGAACCCTTATCGTAAGCCGTACCCTAACCCTCACCCTAACCCTAACCCTAACCCTAAGCTACCCTTGACGGCTTCTGCCTCCAATAGATTTCCTAAGCACTAGTGTTTTAAGGAACAGGTTAAAAAGAGAATCCTAATGTGATTTCTTGATAATGGGTGTGTTCCTTATCTTCTCCTATTGTCTAAACTCTTCTCCATGGCTGGACCCCCAAATAATATTCCTTTACGTGCTAACGGGTATCTAGAGAGTGGGATAGGTTTAATAACTAACCTCACCCTATCGCGTACCCTAACCCTAACACCTACCCTAACACTAACGCGTACCCTAATCCTAACCCGTACCCTAAACCAGGCCCTAAACCTAACACTAACCCTAACCCTAACCCTAACCCATACCCTACGCCCTACCCGAACCCCTCCCCGAACCCGTACCCTAAGCCATACCCTAAGCCTCACCCTAACCCTAACCCTAACCCTAAGCTACCCTTGACTGCTTCTGCCTCCAATAGATTTCCTAAGCACTAGTGTTTTAAGGAACAGGTTAAAAAGAGAATCCTAATGTGATTTCTTGATAATGGGTGTGTTCCTTATATTCTCCTCGTGTCTAAACTCTTCTCCATGGCTGGACCCCCAAATAATATTCCTTTAAGTGCTAAGGGGTATCTAGAGAGTGGGATAGGTTTAATAACTACCCTCACCCTAACGCGTACCCTAACCCTAACCCCTACCCTAACACTAACGCGTACCCTAATCCTAACCCGTACCCTAAACCGAGCCCTAACCCTAACCCTAGCCCTAACCCTAACCCTAACCCATACCCTACGCCCTACCCGAACCCCTCCCCGAACCCGTACCCTAAGCCGTACCCTAACCCTCACCCTAACCCTAACCCTAAACCTAAGCTACCCTTGACGGCTTCTGCCTCCAATAGATTTCCTAAGCACTAGTGTTTTAAGGAACAGGTTAAAAAGAGAATCCTAATGTGATTTCTTGATAATGGGTGTGTTCCTTATCTTCTCCTCGTGTCTAAACTCTTCTCCATGGCTGGACCCCCAAATAATATTCCTTTATGTGCTAAGGGGTATCTAGAGAGTGTGATAGGTTTAATAACTACCCTCACCCTAACACGTACCCTAACCCTAACCCCTACCCTAACCCTAACGTGTTCCCTAATCCGAACCCGTACCTAAACCGAGCCCTAACCCTAACACTAGCCCTAACCCTAACCCTAACCCATACCCTACGCCCTACCCGAACCCCTCCCCGAACCCGTACCCTAAGCCGTACCCTAACCCTCACCCTAACCCTAACCCTAACCCTAAGCTACCCTTGACTGCTTCTGCCTCCAATAGATTTCCTAAGCACTAGTGTTTTAAGGAACAGGTTAAAAAGAGAATCCTAATGTGATTTCTTGATAATGGGTGTGTTCCTTATCTTCTCCTCGTGTCTAAACTCTTCTCCATGGCTGGACCCCCAAATAATATTCCTTTACGTGCTAAGGGGTATCTAGAGAGTGTGATAGGTTTAATAACTACCCCCACCCTAACGCGTTCCCTAACCCTAACCCCTACCCTAACCCTAACGCGTACCCTAATCCTAACCCGTACCCTAAACCGAGCCCTAACCCTAACACTAACCCTAACCCTAACCTTAACCCATACCCTAAGCCCTACCCGAACCCCTCCCCGAACCCGTACCCTAAGCCATACCCTAACCCTCACCCTAACCCTAACCCTAACCCTAAGCTACCCTTGACTGCTTCTGCCTCCAATAGATTTCCTAAGCACTAGTGTTTTAAGGAACAGGTTAAAAAGAGAATCCTAATGTGATTTCGTGATAATGGGTGTGTTCCTTATCTTCTCCTAGTGTCTAAACTCTTCTCCATGGCTGGACCCCCAAATAATATTCCTTTACGTGCTAAGGGGTATCTAGAGAGTGGGATAGGTTTAATAACTACCCTCACCCTAACGCGTACCCTAACACTAACCCCTACCCTAACCCTAACGCGTAAACTTATCCTAACCCATACCCTAAACCGAGCCCTAACCCTAACACTAACTCTAACCCTAACCCTAACCCATACCCTACGCCCTACCCGAACCCCTCCCCGAACCCGTACCCTAAGCCGTACCCTAACCCTCACCCTAACCCTAACCCTAACCCTAAGCTACCCTTGACGGCTTCTGCCTCCAAAAGATTTCCTAAGCACTAGTGATTTAAGGAACAGGTTAAAAAGAGAATTCTAATGTGATTTATTGATAATGGGTGTGTTCCTTATCTTCTCCTCGTGTCTAAACTCTTCTCCATGGCTGGACCCCCAAATAATATTCCTTTACGTGCTAAGGGGTATCTAGAGAGTGGGATAGGTTTAATAACTAACCTCACCCTATCACGTACCCTAACCCTAACACCTACCCTAACACTAATGCGTACCCTAATCCTAACCCGTACCCTAAACCGAGCCCTAACCCTAACACTAACCCTAACCATAACCCTAACCCATACCCTACGCCCTACCCGAACCCCTCCCCGAACCCGTACCCTAAGCCATACCCTAACCCTCACCCTAACCCTAACCCTAACCCTAACCCTAACCCTAAGCTACCCTTGACTGCTTCTGCCTCCAATAGATTTCCTAAGCACTAGTGTTTTAAGGAACAGGTTAAAAAGAGAATCCTAATGTGATTTCTTGATAATGGGTGTGTTCCTTATCTTCTCCTATTGTCTAAACTCTTCTCCATGGCTGGACCCCCAAATAATATTCCTTTACGTGCTAACGGGTATCCAGAGAGTGGGATAGGTTTAATAACTAACCTCACCCTATCGCGTACCCTAACCCTAACACATACCCTAACACTAACGCGTACCCTAATCCTAACCCGTACCCTAAACCGAGCCCTAAACCTAACACTAACCCTAACCCTAACCCTAACCCATACCCTACGCCCTACCCGAACCCCTCCCCGAACCCGTACCCTAAGCCGTACCCTAACCCTCACCCTAACCCTAACCCTAACCCTAAGCTACCCTTGACGGCTTCTGCCTCCAATAGATTTCCTAAGCACTAGTGTTTTAAGGAACTGGTTAAAAACAGAATCCTAATGTGATTTCTTGATAATGGGTGTGTTCCTTATCTTCTCCTCGTGTCTAAACTCTTCTCCATGGCTGGACCCCCAAATAATATTCCTTTACGTGCTAAGGGGTATCTAGAGAGTGTGATAGGTTTAATAACTACACCCACCCTAACGCGTACCCTAACCCTAACCCCTAACCTACCCCTAACGCGTACCCTAATCCTAACCCGTACCCTAAACCGAGCCCTAACCCTAACACTAACCCTAACGCTATTCCTAACCCATACCCTACGCACTACCCGAACCCCTCCCCGAACCCGTACCCTAAGCCATACCCTAACCCTCACCCTAACCCTAACCCTAACCCTAAGCTACCCTTGACTGCTTCTGCCTCCAGTAGATTTCCTAAGCACTAGTGTTTTAAGGAACAGGTTAAAAAGAGAATCCTAATGTGATTTCTTGATAATGGGTGTGTTCCTTATCTTCTCCTATTGTCTAAACTCTTCTCCATGGCTGGACCCCCAAATAATATTCCTTTACGTGCTAACGGGTATCTAGAGAGTGGGATAGGTTTAATAACTAACCTCACCCTATCGCGTACCCTAACCCTAACACCTACCCTAACACTAACGCGTACCCTAATCCTAACCCGTACCCTAAACCGAGCCCTAAACCTAACACTAACCCTAACCATAACCCTAACCCATACCCTACGCCCTACCCGAACCCCTCCCCGAACCCGTACCCTAAGCCATACCCTAACCCTCACCCTAACCCTAACCCTAACCCTAAGCTACCCTTGACTGCTTCTGCCTCCAATAGATTTCCTAAGCACTAGTGTTTTAAGGAACAGGTTAAAAAGAGAATCCTAATGTGATTTCTTGATAATGGGTGTGTTCCTTATCTTCTCCTCGTGTCTAAACTCTTCTCCATGGCTGGACCCCCAAATAATATTCCTTTACGTGCTAAGGGGTATCTAGAGAGTGTGATAGGTTTAATAACTACCCCCACCCTAACGCGTACCCTAACCCTAACCCCTACCCTAACCCTAACGCGTACCCTAATCCTAACCCGTACCCTAAACCGAGCCCTAACCCTAACACTAGCCCTAACCCTAACCCTAACCCATACCCTACGCCCTACCCGAACCCCTCCCCGAACCCGTACCCTAAGCCGTACCCTAACCCTCACCCTAACCCTAACCCTAACCCTAAGCTACCCTTGACTGCTTCTGCCTCCAATAGATTTCCTAAGCACTAGTGTTTTAAGGAACAGGTTAAAAAGAGAATCCTAATGTGATTTCTTGATAATGGGTGTGTTCCTTATCTTCTCCTAGTGTCTAAACTCTTCTCCATGGCTGGACCCCCAAATAATATTCCTTTACGTGCTAAGGGGTATCTAGAGAGTGGGATAGGTTTAATAACTAACCTCACCCTATCACGTACCCTAACCCTAACACCTACCCTAACACTAACGCGTACCCTAATCCTAACCCGTACCCTAAACCGAGCCCTAACCCTAACACTAACCCTAACCATAACCCTAACCCATACCCTACGCCCTACCCGAACCCCTCCCCGAACCCGTACCCTAAGCCATACCCTAACCCTCACCCTAACCCTAACCCTAACCCTAACCCTAACCCTAAGCTACCCTTGACTGCTTCTGCCTCCAATAGATTTCCTAAGCACTAGTGTTTTAAGGAACAGGTTAAAAAGAGAATCCTAATGTGATTTCTTGATAATGGGTGTGTTCCTTATCTTCTCCTATTGTCTAAACTCTTCTCCAAGGCTGGACCCCCAAATAATATTCCTTTACGTGCTAAGGGGTATCTAGAGAGTGTGATAGGTTTAATAACTACACCCACCCTAACGCGTACCCTAACCCTAACCCCTACCCTAACCCTAACACGTACCCTAATCCTAACCCGTACCCTAAACCGAGCCCTAACCCTAACACTAACCCTAACGCTAATCCTAACCCATACCCTACGCACTACCCGAACCCCTCCCCGAACCCGTACCCTAAGCCATACCCTAACCCTCACCCTAACCCTAACCCTAACCCTAAGCTACCCTTGACTGCTTCTGCCTCCAATAGATTTCCTAAGCACTAGTGTTTTAAGGAACAGGTTAAAAAGAGAATCCTAATGTGATTTCTTGATAATGGGTGTGTTCCTTATCTTCTCCTATTGTCTAAACTCTTCTCCATGGCTGGACCCCCAAATAATATTCCTTTACGTGCTAACGGGTATCTAGAGAGTGGGATAGGTTTAATAACTAACCTCACCCTATCGCGTACCCTAACCCTAACACCTACCCTAACACTAACGCGTACCCTAATCCTAACCCGTACCCTAAACCGAGCCCTAAACCTAACACTAACCCTAACCCTAACCCTAACCCATACCCTACGCCCTACCCGAACCCCTCCCCGAACCCGTACCCTAAGCCATACCCTAACCCTCACCCTAACCCTAACCCTAACCCTAAGCTACCCTTGACTGCTTCTGCCTCCAATAGATTTCTTAGCACTAGTGTTTTAAGGAACAGGTTAAAAAGAGAATCCTAATGTGATTTCTTGATAATGGGTGTGTTCCTTATATTCTCCTCGTGTCTAAACTCTTCTCCATGGCTGGACCCCCAAATAATATTCCTTTACGTGCTAAGGGGTATCTAGAGAGTGTGATAGGTTTAATAACTACACCCACCCTAACGCGTACCCTAACCCTAACCCCTACCCTAACCCGAACACGTACCCTAATCCTAACCCGTACCCTAAACCGAGCCCTAACCCTAACACTAACCCTAAAGCTAATCCTAACCCATACCCTACGCACTACCCGAACCCCTCCCCGAACCCGTACCCTAAGCCATACCCTAACCCTCACCCTAACCCTAACCCTAACCCTAAGCTACCCTTGAATGCTTCTGCCTCCAATAGATTTCCTAAGCACTAGTGTTTTAAGGAACAGGTTAAAAAGAGAATCCTAATGTGATTTCTTGATAATGGGTGTGTTCCTTATCTTCTCCTATTGTCTAAACTCTTCTCCATGGCTGGACCCCAAAATAATATTCCTTTACGTGCTAACGGGTATCTAGAGAGTGGGATAGGTTTAATAACTAACCTCACCCTATCGCGTACCCTAACCCTAACACCTACCCTAACACTAACGCGTACCCTAATCCTAACCCGTACCCTAAACCAGGCCCTAAACCTAACACTAACCCTAACCCTAACCCTAACCCATACCCTACGCCCTACCCGAACCCCTCCCCGAACCCGTACCCTAAGCCATACGCTAACCCTCACCCTAACCCTAACCCTAACCCTAAGCTACCCTTGACTGCTTCTGCCTCCAATAGATTTCCTAAGCACTAGTGTTTTAAGGAACAGGTTAAAAAGAGAATCCTAATGTGATTTCTTGATAATGGGTGTGTTCCTTATCTTCTCCTCGTGTCTAAACTCTTCTCCATGGCTGGACCCCCAAATAATATTCCTTTACGTGCTAAGGGGTATCTAGAGAGTGTGATAGGTTTAATAACTACCCTCACCCTAACGCGTACCCTAACCCTAACACCTACCCTAACACTAACGCGTACCCTAATCCTAACCCGTACCCTAAACCGAGCCCTAACCCTAACACTAACCCTAACGCTAATCCTAACCCATACCCTACGCACTACCCGAACCCCTCCCCGAACCCGTACCCTAAGCCATACCCTAACCCTCACCCTAACCCTAACCCTAACCCTAAGCTACCCTTGACTGCTTCTGCCTCCAATAGATTTCCTAAGCACTAGTGTTTTAAGGAACAGGTTAAAAAGAGAATCCTAATGTGATTTCTTGATAATGGGTGTGTTCCTTATCTTCTCCTATTGTCTAAACTCTTCTCCATGGCTGGACCCCCAAATAATATTCCTTTACGTGCTAAGGGGTATCTAGAGAGTGTGATAGGTTTAATAACTACCCCCACCCTAACGCGTAACCTAACCCTAACCCCTACCCTAACCCTAACGCGTACCCTAATCCTAACCCGTACCCTAAACCGAGCCCTAACCCTAACACTAACCCTAACCCTAACCCTAACCCATACCCTAGGCCCTACCCGAACCCCTCCCCGAACCCGTACCCTAAGCCATACCCTAACCCTCACCCTAACCCTAACCCTAACCCTAAGCTACCCTTGACTGCTTCTGCCTCCAATAGATTTCCTAAGCACTAGTGTTTTAAGGAACAGGTTAAAAAGAGAATCCTAATGTGATTTCTTGATAATGGGTGTGTTCCTTATCTTCTCCTAGTGTCTAAACTCTTCTCCATGGCTGGACCCCCAAATAATATTCCTTTACGTGCTAAGGGGTATCTAGAGAGTGGGATAGGTTTAATAACTAACCTCACCCTATCACGTACCCTAACCCTAACACCTACCCTAACACTAACGCGTACCCTAATCCTAACCCGTACCCTAAACCGAGCCCTAACCCTAACACTAACCCTAACCATAACCCTAACCCATACCCTACGCCCTACCCGAACCCCTCCCCGAACCCGTACCCTAAGCCATACCCTAACCCTCACCCTAACCCTAACCCTAACCCTAACCCTAACCCTAAGCTACCCTTGACTGCTTCTGCCTCCAATAGATTTCCTAAGCACTAGTGTTTTAAGGAACAGGTTAAAAAGAGAATCCTAATGTGATTTCTTGATAATGGGTGTGTTCCTTATCTTCTCCTATTGTCTAAACTCTTCTCCATGGCTGGACCCCCAAATAATATTCCTTTACGTGCTAACGGGTATCTAGAGAGTGGGATAGGTTTAATAACTAACCTCACCCTATCGCGTACCCTAACCCTAACACCTACCCTAACACTAACGCGTACCCTAATCCTAACCCGTACCCTAAACCGAGCCCTAAACCTAACACTAACCCTAACCCTAACCCTAACCCATACCCTACGCCCTACCCGAACCCCTCCCCGAACCCGTACCCTAAGCCATACCCTAACCCTCACCCTAACCCTAACCCTATCCCTAAGCTACCCTTGACTGATTCTGCCTCCAATAGATTTCCTAAGCGCTAGTGTTTTAAGGAACAGGTTAAAAAGAGAATCCTAATGTGATTTCTTGATAATGGGTGTGTTCCTTATATTCTCCTCGTGTCTAAACTCTTCTCCATGGCTGGACCCCCAAATAATATTCCTTTAAGTGCTAAGGGGTATCTAGAGAGTGGGATAGGTTTAATAACTACCCTCACCCTAACGCGTACCCTAACCCTAACCCCTACCCTAACACTATCGCGTACCCTAATCCTAACCCGTACCCTAAACCGAGCCCTAACCCTAACCCTAGCCGAACCCTAACCCTAACCCATACCCTACGCCCTACCCGAACCCCTCCCCGAACCCGTACCCTAAGCCGTACCCTAACCCTCACCCTAACCCTAACCCTAAACCTAAGCTACCCTTGACGGCTTCTGCCTCCAATAGATTTCCTAAGCACTAGTGTTTTAAGGAACAGGTTAAAAAGAGAATCCTAATGTGATTTCTTGATAATGGGTGTGTTCCTTATCTTCTCCTCGTGTCTAAACTCTTCTCCATGGCTGGACCCCCAAATAATATTCCTTTATGTGCTAAGGGGTATCTAGAGAGTGTGATAGGTTTAATAACTACCCTCACCCTAACACGTACCCTAACCCTAACCCCTACCCTAACCCTAACGTGTTCCCTAATCCTAACCCGTACCTAAACCGAGCCCTAACCCTAAAACTAACCCTAACCCTAACCCTAACAAATACCCTATGCCCTACCCGAACCCCTCCCCGAACCCGTACCCTAAGCCATACCCTAGCCCTCACCCTAACCCTAACCCTAACCCTAAGCTACTCTTGATTGCTTCTGCCTCCAATAGATTTCCTAAGCACTAGTGTTTTAAGGAACAGGTTAAAAAGAGAATCCTAATGTGATTTCTTGATAATGGGTGTGTTCCTTATCTTCTCCTTGTGTCTAAACTCTTCTCCATGGCTGGACCCCCAAATAATATTCCTTTACGTGCTAAGGGGTATCTAGAGAGTGTGATAGGTTTAATAACTACCCTCACCCTAACGCGTACCCTAACCCTAACCCCTACCCTAACCCTAACGCGTACCCTAATCCTAACCCGTACCCTAAACCGAGCCCTAACCCTAACACTAGCCCTAACACTACCCCTAACCCATACCCTACGCCCTACCCGAACCCCTCCCCGAACCCGTACCCTAAGCCGTACCCTAACCCTCACCCTAACCCTAACCCTAACCCTAAGCTACCCTTGACTACTTCTGCCTCCAATAGATTTCCTAAGCACTAGTGTTTTAAGGAACAGGTTAAAAAGAGAATCCTAATGTGATTTCTTGATAATGGGTGTGTTCCTTATCTTCTCCTCGTGTCTAAACTCTTCTCCATGGCTGGACCCCCAAATAATATTCCTTTACGTGCTAAGGGGTATCTAGAGAGTGTGATAGGTTTAATAACTACCCCCAACCTAACGCATACCCTAACCCTAACCCCTACCCTAACCCTAACGCGTACCCTAATCCTAACCCGTAGCCTAAACCGAGCCCTAACCCTAACACTAACCCTAACCCTAACCCTAACCCATACCCTAGGCCCTACCCGAACCCCTCCCCGAACCCGTACCCTAAGCCATACCCTAACCCTCACCCTAACCCTAACCCTAACCCTAAGCTACCCTTGACTGCTTCTGTCTCCAATAGATTTCCTAAGCACTAGTGTTTTAAGGAACAGGTTAAAAAGAGAATCCTAATGTGATTTCTTGATAATGGGTGTGTTCCTTATCTTCTCCTAGTGTCTAAACTCTTCTCCATGGCTGGACCCCCAAATAATATTCCTTTACGTGCTAAGGGGTATCTAGAGAGTGGGATAGGTTTAATAACTAACCTCACCCTATCACGTACCCTAACCCTAACACCTACCCTAACACTAACGCGTACCCTAATCCTAACCCGTACCCTAAACCGAGCCCTAACCCTAACACTAACCCTAACCATAACCCTAACCCATACCCTACGCCCTACCCGAACCCCTCCCCGAACCCGTACCCTAAGCCATACCCTAACCCTCACCCTAACCCTAACCCTAACCCTAACCCTAACCCTAAGCTACCCTTGACTGCTTCTGCCTCCAATAGATTTCCTAAGCACTAGTGTTTTAAGGAACAGGTTAAAAAGAGAATCCTAATGTGATTTCTTGATAATGGGTGTGTTCCTTATATTCTCCTCGTGTCTAAACTCTTCTCCAAGGCTGGACCCCCAAATAATATTCTTTTACGTGCTAAGGGGTATCTAGAGAGTGTGATAGGTTTAATAACTACCCCCACCCTAACGCGTACCCTAACCCTAACCCCTACCCTAACCCTAACGCGTACCCTAATCCTAACCCGTACCCTAAACCGAGCCCTAACCCTAACACTAACCCTAACCCTAACCCTAACCCATACCCTACGCCCTACCCGAACCCCTCCCTGAACCCGTACCCTAAGCCATACCTTAACCCTCACCCTAACCCTAACACTAACCCTAAGCTACCCTTGACTGCTTCTGCCTCCAATAGATTTCCTAAGCACTAGTGTTTTAAGGAACAGGTTAAAAAGAGAATCCTAATGTGATTTCGTGATAATGGGTGTGTTCCTTATCTTCTCCTAGTGTCTAAACTCTTCTCCATGGCTGGACCCCCAATAATATTCCTGTACGTGCTAAGGGGTATCTAGAGAGTGGAATAGGTTTAATAACTACCCTCACCCTAACGCGTACACTAACCCTAACACGTACCCTAATCCTAACACGTACCCTAAACCGAGCCCTAACCCTAACACTAACCCTAACCCTAACCCTAACCCATACCCTACGCCCTACCCGAACCCCTCCCCGAACCCGTGCCCTAAGCCGTACCCTAACCCTCACCCTATCCCTAACCCTAACCCTAAGCTACCCTTGACGGCTTCTGCCTCCAATAGATTTCCTAAGCACTAGTGTTTTAAGGAACATGTTAAAAAGAGAATCCTAATGTGATTTCTTGATAATGGGTGTGTTCCTTATCTTCTCCTAGTGTCTAAACTCTTCTCCATGGCTGGACCCCCAAATAATATTCCTTTACGTGCTAAGGGGTATCTAGAGAGTGGGATAGGTTTAATAACTACCCTCACCCTAATGCGTACCCTAACCCTAACCCCTACCCTAACCCTAACGCGTACCCTAATCCTAACACATACCCTACGCCCTTCCCGAACCCGTCCCCGAACCCGTACCCTAACCCTCACCCTAACCCTAACCCTAACCCTAAGCTACCCTTGACTGCTTCTGCCTCCAATAGATTTCCTCAGCACTAGTGTTTTAAGGAATAGGTTAAAAAGAGAATCCTAATGTGATTTCTTTATAATGGGTGTGATCTTTATCTTATCCTAGTGTCGAAACTCTTCTCCATGGCTGGACCCCAAAATAATATTCCTTTACGTGCTAAGGGGTATCTACAGAGTGGGATAGGTTTAATAACTACCCTAACCCTAATGCGTACCCTAACCCTAACCTCTACCGTAACACTAACGCATACACTAATCCTAAACCGTACCCTAAACCGAGCCCTAACCCTAACACTAACCCTAACCCTAACCCATACCCTACGCCCTACCCGAACCCCTCACCTAACCCGTACCCTAAGCCGTACCCTAACCCTAACCCTAATGCTAAGCTACCCTTGACTGCTTCTGCCTGCAATAGATTTCCTAAACAGTAGTGTTTTAAAAAACAGGTTCAAAAGAGAATCCTAATGTGACTTCTTGATAATGGGTGTGTTCCTTATCTTATCTTGGTGTCTAAACTCTTCTCCATGGCTGGACCCCCAAATAATATTCTTTTACGTCCTAAGGGGTATCTAGAGAGTGGGATAGGTTTAATAACTACCCTCACCCTAAAGCGTACCCTAACCCTAACCCCTACCCTAACCCTAACGCATACCCTAATCCTAACCCATACCATAAACCGAGACCTAACCCTAACACTAACAATAACCCTAACCCTAACCCATACCCTACGCCGTACCCGAACCCCTTCCCGAACCCGTACCCTAAGCCGTACCCTAACCCTCACCCTAACCCTAACCCTAACCCTAAGCTACCCTTGACTGCTTCTGCCTCCAATAGATTTCCTAAGCACTAGTGTTTTAAGGAACAGGTTAAAAAGAGAATCCTAATGTGATTTCGTGATACTGGGTGTGTTCCTTATCTTCTCCTAGTGTCTAAACTCTTCTCCATGGCTGGACCCCCAATAATATTCCTGTACGTGCTAAGGGGTATCTAGAGAGTGGAATAGGTTTAATAACTACCCTCACCCTAACGCGTACACTAACCCTAACACGTACCCTAATCCTAACCCGTAGCCTAAACCGAGCCCTAACCCTAACACTAGCCCTAACCCTAACCCTAACCCATACCCTACGCCCTACCCGAACACCTCCCCGAACCAGTGCCCTAAGCCATACCCTAACCCTCACCCTAACCCTAACCCTAACCCTAAGCTACCCTTGATGGCTTCTGCCTCCAATAGATATCCTAAGCACTAGTGTTTTAAGGAACAGGTTAAAAAGAGAATCCTAATGTGATTTCGTGATAATGGGTGTGTTCCTTATCTTCTCCTAGTGTCTAAACTCTTCTCCATGGATGGACCCCCAAATAATATTCCTTTATGGGCTAAGGGGTATCTAGAGAGTGTGATAGGTTTAATAACTACCCTCACCCTATCGCGTACCCTAACCCTAACCCCTACCCTAACCCTAACGCGTACCCTAATCCTAACCCGTACCCTAAACCGAGCCCTAACCCTAACACTAACCCTAACCCTAACCCTAAACCATACCCTACGCCCTACCCGAACCCCTCCCTGAACCCGTACCCTAAGCCATACCCTAACCCTCACCCTAACCCTAACACTAACCCTAAGCTACCCTTGACTGCTTCTGCCTCCAATAGATTTCCTAAGCACTAGTGTTTTAAGGAACAGGTTAAAAAGGGAATCCTAATGTGATTTCGTGATAATGGGTGGTTCCTTATCTTCTCCTAGTGTCTAAACTCTTCTCCATGGCTGGACCCCCAATAATATTCCTCTACGTGCTAAGGGGTATCTAGAGAGTGGGATAGGTTTAATAACTACCCTCACCCTAATGCGTACCCTAACCCTAACCCCTACCCTAACCCTAACGCGTACCCTAATCCTAACCCATACCCTACGCCCTTCCCGAACCCGTCCCCGAACCCGTACCCTAACCCTCACCCTAACCCTAACCCTAACCCTAAGCTACCCTTGACTGCTTCTGCCTCCAATAGATTTCCTCAGCACTAGTGTTTTTAGGAATAGGTTAAAAAGAGAATCCTAATGTGATTTCTTTATAATGGGTGTGATCTTTATCTTATCCTAGTGTCGAAACTCTTCTCCATGGCTGGACACCAAAATAATATTCCTTTACGTGCTAAGGGGTATCTACAGAGTGGGATAGGTTTAATAACTACCCTAACCCTAATGCGTACCCTAACCCTAACCCCTACCGTAACACTAACGCATACACTAATCCTAAACCGTACCCTAAACCGAGACCTAACCCTAACACTAACCCTAACCCTAACCCTAACCCATACCCTACGCCCTACCCGAACCCCTCACCTAACCCGTACCCTAAGTCGTACCCTAACCCTAACCCTAATGCTAAGCTACCCTTGACTGCTTCTGCCTGCAATAGATTTCCTAAACAGTAGTGTTTTAAAAAACAGGTTCAAAAGAGAATCCTAATGTGACTTCTTGATAATGGGTGTGTTCCTTATCTTATCCTGGTGTCTAAACTCTTCTCCATGGCTGGACCCCCAAATAATATTCTTTTACGTCCTAAGGGGTATCTAGAGAGTGGGATAGGTTTAATAACTACCCTCACCGTAACGCGTACCCTAACCCTAACCCCTACCCTAACCCTAACGCATACCCTAATCCTAACCCATACCATAAACCGAGACCTAACCCTAACACTAACAATAACCCTAACCCTAACCCATACCCTACGCCGTACCCGAACCCCTTCCCGAACCCGTACCCTAAGCCGTACCCTAACCCTCACCCTAACCCTAACCCTAACCCTAAGCTACCCTTGACTGCTTCTGCCTCCAATAGATTTCCTAAGCACTAGTGTTTTAAGGAACAGGTTAAAAAGAGAATCCTAATGTGATTTCGTGATAATGTGTGTGTTCCTTATTTTCTCCTAGTGTCTAAACTCTTCTCCATGGCTGGACCCCCAAATAATATTCCTTTACGTGCTAAGGGGTATCTAGAGAGTGGGATAGGTTTAATAACTACCCTCACCCTAACGCGTACACTAACCCTAACACGTACCCTAATCCTAACCCGTACCCTAAACCGAGCCCTAACCCTAACACTAACCCTAACCCTAACCCTAACCCATACCCTACGCCCTACCCGAACACCTCCCCGAACCAGTGCCCTAAGCCGTACCCTAACCCTCACCCTAACCCTAACCCTAACCCTAAGCTACCCTTGACTGCTTCTGCCTCCAATAGATTTCCTAAGCACTAGTGTTTTAAGGAACAGGTTAAAAAGAGAATCCTAATGTGATTTCGTGATAATGGGTGTGTTCCTTATCTTCTCCTAGTGTCTAAACTCTTCTCCATGGCTGGACCCCCAATAATATTCCTGTACGTGCTAAGGGGTATCTAGAGAGTGGAATAGGTTTAATAACTACCCTGACACTAATGCGTACACTAACCCTAACACGTACCCTAATCCTAAACTGTACCCTAAACCGAGCCCTAACCCTAACACTAACCCTAACCCTAACCCTAACCCATATCCTATGCCCTACCCGAACCCCTCCCCGAACCCTTATCGTAAGCCGTACCCTAACCCTCACCCTAACCCTAACCCTAACCCTAAGCTACCCTTGACGGCTTCTGCCTCCAAAAGATTTCCTAAGCACTAGTGATTTAAGGAACAGGTTAAAAAGAGAATTCTAATGTGATTTATTTATAATGGGTGTGTTCCTTATCTTCTCCTCGTGTCTAAACTCTTCTCCATGGCTGGACCCCCAAATAATATTCCTTTACGTGCTAAGGGGTATCTAGAGAGTGGGATAGGTTTAAAAACTACCCTCACCCTAACGCGTACCCTAACCCTAACCCCTACCCTAACCCTAACGCATACCCTAATCCTAACCCGTACCCTAAACCGAGCCCTAACCCTAACACTAGCCCTAACCCTAACCCTAACCCATACCCTACGCCCTACCCGAACCCCTCCCCGAACCCTTATCGTAAGCCGTACCCTAACCCTCACCCTAACCCTAACCCTAACCCTAAGCTTCCCTTGACGGCTTCTGCCTCCAATAGATTTCCTAAGCACTAGTGTTTTAAGGAACTGGTTAAAAAGAGAATCCTAATGTGATTTCTTGATAATGGGTGTGTTCCTTATCTTCTCCTCGTGTCTAAACTCTTCTCCATGGCTGGACCCCCAAATAATATTCCTTTACGTGCTAAGGGGTATCTAGAGAGTGTGATAGGTTTAATAACTACACCCATCCTAACGCGTACCCTAACCCTAACCCCTACCCTAACCCTAACACGTACCCTAATCCTAACCCGTACCCTAAACCGAGCCCTAACCCTAACACTAACCCTAACCCTAACCCTAACCCATACCCTACGCCCTACCCGAACACCTCCCCGAACCCGTACCCTAAGCCATACCCTAACCCTCACCCTAACCCTAACCCTAACCCTAAGCTACCCTTGACTGCTTCTGCCTCCAATAGATTTCCTAAGCACTAGTGTTTTAAGGAACAGGTTAAAAAGAGAATCCTAATGTGATTTCTTGATAATGGGTGTGTTCCTTATCTTCTCCTATTGTCTAAACTCTTCTCCATGGCTGGACCCCCAAATAATATTCCTTTACGTGCTAACGGGTATCTAGAGAGTGGGATAGGTTTAATAACTAACCTCACCCTATCGCGTACCCTAACCCTAACACCTACCCTAACACTAACGCGTACCCTAATCCTAACCCGTACCCTAAACCGAGCCCTAACCCTAACACTAACCCTAACCCTAACCCTAACCCATACCCTACGCCCTACCCGAACCCCTCCCCGAACCCGTACCCTAAGCCATACCCTAACCCTCACCCTAACCCTAACCCTAACCCTAAGCTACCCTTGACTGCTTCTGCCTCCAATAGATTTCCTAAGCACTAGTGTTTTAAGGAACAGGTTAAAAAGAGAATCCTAATGTGATTTCTTGATAATGGGTGTGTTCCTTATATTCTCCTCGTGTCTAAACTCTTCTCCATGGCTGGACCCCCAAATAATATTCCTTTAAGTGCTAAGGGGTATCTAGAGAGTGGGATAGGTTTAATAACTACCCTCACCCTAACGCGTACCCTAACCCTAACCCCTACCCTAACACTAACGCGTACCCTAATCCTAACCCGTACCCTAAACCGAGCCCTAACCCTAACCCTAGCCCTAAACCTAACCCTAACCCATACCCTATGCCCTACCCGAACCCCTCCCCGAACCCGTACCCTAAGCCGTACCCTAACCCTCACCCTAACCCTAACCCTAAACCTAAGCTACCCTTGACGGCTTCTGCCTCCAATAGATTTCCTAAGCACTAGTGTTTTAAGGAACAGGTTAAAAAGAGAATCCTAATGTGATTTCTTGATAATGGGTGTGTTCCTTATCTTCTCCTCGTGTCTAAACTCTTCTCCATGGCTGGACCCCCAAATAATATTCCTTTACGTGCTAACGGGTATCTAGAGAGTGGGATAGGTTTAATAACTAACCTCACCCTATCGCGTACCCTAACCCTAACACCTACCCTAACACTAACGCGTACCCTAATCCTAACCCGTACCCTAAACCGAGCCCTAACCCTAACACTAACCCTAACCCTAACCCTAACCCATACCCTACGCCCTACCCGAACCCCTCCCCGAACCCGTACCCTAAGCCATACCCTAACCCTCACCCTAACCCTAACCCTAACCCTAAGCTACCCTTGACTGCTTCTGCCTCCAATAGATTTCCTAAGCACTAGTGTTTTAAGGAACAGGTTAAAAAGAGAATCCTAATGTGATTTCTTGATAATGGGTGTGTTCCTTATATTCTCCTCGTGTCTAAACTCTTCTCCATGGCTGGACCCCCAAATAATATTCCTTTAAGTGCTAAGGGGTATCTAGAGAGTGGGATAGGTTTAATAACTACCCTCACCCTAACGCGTACCCTAACCCTAACCCCTACCCTAACACTAACGCGTACCCTAATCCTAACCCGTACCCTAAACCGAGCCCTAACCCTAACCCTAGCCCTAACCCTAACCCTAACCCATACCCTACGCCCTACCCGAACCCCTCCCCGAACCCGTACCCTAAGCCGTACCCTAACCCTCACCCTAACCCTAACCCTAAACCTAAGCTACCCTTGACGGCTTCTGCCTCCAATAGATTTCCTAAGCACTAGTGTTTTAAGGAACAGGTTAAAAAGAGAATCCTAATGTGATTTCTTGATAATGGGTGTGTTCCTTATCTTCTCCTCGTGTCTAAACTCTTCTCCATGGCTGGACCCCCAAATAATATTCCTTTACGTGCTAACGGGTATCTAGAGAGTGGGATAGGTTTAATAACTAACCTCACCCTATCGCGTACCCTAACCCTAACACCTACCCTAACACTAACGCGTACCCTAATCCTAACCCGTACCCTAAACCGAGCCCTAACCCTAACACTAACCCTAACCCTAACCCTAACCCATACCCTACGCCCTACCCGAACCCCTCCCCGAACCCGTACCCTAAGCCATACCCTAACCCTCACCCTAACCCTAACCCTAACCCTAAGCTACCCTTGACTGCTTCTGCCTCCAATAGATTTCCTAAGCACTAGTGTTTTAAGGAACAGGTTAAAAAGAGAATCCTAATGTGATTTCTTGATAATGGGTGTGTTCCTTATATTCTCCTCGTGTCTAAACTCTTCTCCATGGCTGGACCCCCAAATAATATTCCTTTAAGTGCTAAGGGGTATCTAGAGAGTGGGATAGGTTTAATAACTACCCTCACCCTAACGCGTACCCTAACCCTAACCCCTACCCTAACACTAACGCGTACCCTAATCCTAACCCGTACCCTAAACCGAGCCCTAACCCTAACCCTAGCCCTAACCCTAACCCTAACCCATACCCTACGCCCTACCCGAACCCCTCCCCGAAACCGTACCCTAAGCCGTACCCTAACCCTCACCCTAACCCTAACCCTAAACCTAAGCTACCCTTGACGGCTTCTGCCTCCAATAGATTTCCTAAGCACTAGTGTTTTAAGGAACAGGTTAAAAAGAGAATCCTAATGTGATTTCTTGATAATGGGTGTGTTCCTTATCTTCTCCTCGTGTCTAAACTCTTCTCCATGGCTGGACCCCCAAATAATATTCCTTTACGTGCTAACGGGTATCTAGAGAGTGGGATAGGTTTAATAACTAACCTCACCCTATCGCGTACCCTAACCCTAACACCTACCCTAACACTAACACGTACCCTAATCCTAACCCGTACCCTAAACCGAGCCCTAACCCTAACACTAACCCTAACCCTAACCCTAACCCATACCCTACGCCCTACCCGAACCCCTCCCCGAACCCGTACCCTAAGCCATACCCTAACCCTCACCCTAACCCTAACCCTAACCCTAAGCTACCCTTGACTGCTTCTGCCTCCAATAGATTTCCTAAGCACTAGTGTTTTAAGGAACAGGTTAAAAAGAGAATCCTAATGTGATTTCTTGATAATGGGTGTGTTCCTTATATTCTCCTCGTGTCTAAACTCTTCTCCATGGCTGGACCCCCAAATAATATTCCTTTAAGTGCTAAGGGGTATCTAGAGAGTGGGATAGGTTTAATAACTACCCTCACCCTAACGCGTACCCTAACCCTAACCCCTACCCTAACACTAACGCGTACCCTAATCCTAACCCGTACCCTAAACCGAGCCCTAACCCTAACCCTAGCCCTAACCCTAACCCTAACCCATACCCTACGCCCTACCCGAACCCCTCCCCGAACCCGTACCCTAAGCCGTACCCTAACCCTCACCCTAACCCTAACCCTAAACCTAAGCTACCCTTGACGGCTTCTGCCTCCAATAGATTTCCTAAGCACTAGTGTTTTAAGGAACAGGTTAAAAAGAGAATCCTAATGTGATTTCTTGATAATGGGTGTGTTCCTTATCTTCTCCTCGTGTCTAAACTCTTCTCCATGGCTGGACCCCCAAATAATATTCCTTTACGTGCTAACGGGTATCTAGAGAGTGGGATAGGTTTAATAACTAACCTCACCCTATCGCGTACCCTAACCCTAACACCTACCCTAACACTAACGCGTACCCTAATCCTAACCCGTACCCTAAACCGAGCCCTAACCCTAACACTAACCCTAACCCTAACCCTAACCCATACCCTACGCCCTACCCGAACCCCTCCCCGAACCCGTACCCTAAGCCATACCCTAACCCTCACCCTAACCCTAACCCTAACCCTAAGCTACCCTTGACTGCTTCTGCCTCCAATAGATTTCCTAAGCACTAGTGTTTTAAGGAACAGGTTAAAAAGAGAATCCTAATGTGATTTCTTGATAATGGGTGTGTTCCTTATATTCTCCTCGTGTCTAAACTCTTCTCCATGGCTGGACCCCCAAATAATATTCCTTTAAGTGCTAAGGGGTATCTAGAGAGTGGGATAGGTTTAATAACTACCCTCACCCTAACGCGTACCCTAACCCTAACCCCTACCCTAACACTAACGCGTACCCTAATCCTAACCCGTACCCTAAACCGAGCCCTAACCCTAACCCTAGCCCTAACCCTAACCCTAAACCATACCCTACGCCCTACCCGAACCCCTCCCCGAACCCGTACCCTAAGCCGTACCCTAACCCTCACCCTAACCCTAACCCTAAACCTAAGCTACCCTTGACGGCTTCTGCCTCCAATAGATTTCCTAAGCACTAGTGTTTTAAGGAACAGGTTAAAAAGAGAATCCTAATGTGATTTCTTGATAATGGGTGTGTTCCTTATCTTCTCCTCGTGTCTAAATTCTTCTCCATGGCTGGACCCCCAAATAATATTCCTTTACGTGCTAACGGGTATCTAGAGAGTGGGATAGGTTTAATAACTAACCTCACCCTATCGCGTACCCTAACCCTAACACCTACCCTAACACTAACGCGTACCCTAATCCTAACCCGTACCCTAAACCGAGCCCTAACCCTAACACTAACCCTAACCCTAACCCTAACCCATACCCTACGCCCTACCCGAACCCCTCCCCGAACCCGTACCCTAAGCCATACCCTAACCCTCACCCTAACCCTAACCCTAACCCTAAGCTACCCTTGACTGCTTCTGCCTCCAATAGATTTCCTAAGCACTAGTGTTTTAAGGAACAGGTTAAAAAGAGAATCCTAATGTGATTTCTTGATAATGGGTGTGTTCCTTATATTCTCCTCGTGTCTAAACTCTTCTCCATGGCTGGACCCCCAAATAATATTCCTTTAAGTGCTAAGGGGTATCTAGAGAGTGGGATAGGTTTAATAACTACCCTCACCCTAACGCGTACCCTAACCCTAACCCCTACCCTAACACTAACGCGTACCCTAATCCTAACCCGTACCCTAAACCGAGCCCTAACCCTAACCCTAGCCCTAACCCTAACCCTAACCCATACCCTACGCCCTACCCGAACCCCTCCCCGAACCCGTACCCTAAGCCGTACCCTAACCCTCACCCTAACCCTAACCCTAAACCTAAGCTACCCTTGACGGCTTCTGCCTCCAATAGATTTCCTAAGCACTAGTGTTTTAAGGAACAGGTTAAAAAGAGAATCCTAATGTGATTTCTTGATAATGGGTGTGTTCCTTATCTTCTCCTCGTGTCTAAACTCTTCTCCATGGCTGGACCCCCAAATAATATTCCTTTACGTGCTAACGGGTATCTAGAGAGTGGGATAGGTTTAATAACTAACCTCACCCTATCGCGTACCCTAACCCTAACACCTACCCTAACACTAACGCGTACCCTAATCCTAACCCGTACCCTAAACCGAGCCCTAACCCTAACACTAACCCTAACCCTAACCCTAACCCATACCCTACGCCCTACCCGAACCCCTCCCCGAACCCGTACCCTAAGCCATACCCTAACCCTCACCCTAACCCTAACCCTAACCCTAAGCTACCCTTGACTGCTTCTGCCTCCAATAGATTTCCTAAGCACTAGTGTTTTAAGGAACAGGTTAAAAAGAGAATCCTAATGTGATTTCTTGATAATGGGTGTGTTCCTTATATTCTCCTCGTGTCTAAACTCTTCTCCATGGCTGGACCCCCAAATAATATTCCTTTAAGTGCTAAGGGGTATCTAGAGAGTGGGATAGGTTTAATAACTACCCTCACCCTAACGCGTACCCTAACCCTAACCCCTACCCTAACACTAACGCGTACCCTAATCCTAACCCGTACCCTAAACCGAGCCCTAACCCTAACCCTAGCCCTAACCCTAACCCTAAACCATACCCTACGCCCTACCCGAACCCCTCCCCGAACCCGTACCCTAAGCCGTACCCTAACCCTCACCCTAACCCTAACCCTAAACCTAAGCTACCCTTGACGGCTTCTGCCTCCAATAGATTTCCTAAGCACTAGTGTTTTAAGGAACAGGTTAAAAAGAGAATCCTAATGTGATTTCTTGATAATGGGTGTGTTCCTTATCTTCTCCTCGTGTCTAAATTCTTCTCCATGGCTGGACCCCCAAATAATATTCCTTTACGTGCTAACGGGTATCTAGAGAGTGGGATAGGTTTAATAACTAACCTCACCCTATCGCGTACCCTAACCCTAACACCTACCCTAACACTAACGCGTACCCTAATCCTAACCCGTACCCTAAACCGAGCCCTAACCCTAACACTAACCCTAACCCTAACCCTAACCCATACCCTACGCCCTACCCGAACCCCTCCCCGAACCCGTACCCTAAGCCATACCCTAACCCTCACCCTAACCCTAACCCTAACCCTAAGCTACCCTTGACTGCTTCTGCCTCCAATAGATTTCCTAAGCACTAGTGTTTTAAGGAACAGGTTAAAAAGAGAATCCTAATGTGATTTCTTGATAATGGGTGTGTTCCTTATATTCTCCTCGTGTCTAAACTCTTCTCCATGGCTGGACCCCCAAATAATATTCCTTTAAGTGCTAAGGGGTATCTAGAGAGTGGGATAGGTTTAATAACTACCCTCACCCTAACGCGTACACTAACCCTAACACGTACCCTAATCCTAACCCGTACCCTAAACCGAGCCCTAACCCTAACACTAACCCTAACCCTAACCCTAACCCATACCCTACGCCCTACCCGAACCCCTCCCCGAACCCGTGCCCTAAGCCGTACCCTAACCCTAACCCTAACCCTAAGCTACCCTTGACGGCTTCTGCCTCCAATAGATTTCCTAAGCACTAGTGTTTTAAGGAACATGTTAAAAAGAGAATCCTAATGTGATTTCTTGATAATGGGTGTGTTCCTTATCTTCTCCTCGTGTCTAAACTCTTCTCCATGGATGGACCCCCAAATAATATTCCTTTATGTGCTAAGGGGTATCTAGAGAGTGTGATAGGTTTAATAACTACCCTCACCCTATCGCGTACCCTAACCCTAACCCCAACCCTAACCCTAACGCGTACCCTAATCCTAACCCGTACCCTAAACCGAGCCCTAATCCTAACACTAACCCTAACCCTAACCCTAACCCATACCCTACGCCCTACCCGAACCCCTTCCCGAACCCGTACCCTAAGCCATACCCTAGCCCTCACCCTAACCCAAACCCTAACCCTAAGCTACCCTTGACTGCTTCTGCCTCCAATAGATTTCCTAAGCACTAGTGTTTTAAGGAACAGGTTAAAAAGAGAATCCTAATGTGATTTCGTGATAATGGGTGTGTCCCTTATCTTCTCCTAGTGTCTAAACTCTTCTCCATGGCTGGACCACCAAATAATATTCCTTTATGTGCTAAGGGGTATCTAGAGAGTGGGATAGGTTTAATAACTACCCTCACCCTAATGCGTACCCTCACCCTAACCCCTACCCTAACCCTAACGCGTACCCTAATCCTAACCCATACCCTACGCCCTTCCCGAACCCGTCCCCGAACCCGTACCCTAACCCTCACCCTAACCCTAACCCTAACCCTAAGCTACCCTTGACTGCTTCTGCCTCCAATAGATTTCCTCAGCACTAGTGTTTTAAGGAATAGGTTAAAAAGAGAATCTTAATGTGATTTCTTTATAATGGGTGTGATCTTTATCTTATCCTAGTGTCGAAACTCTTCTCCATGGCTGGAACCCAAAATAATATTCCTTTACGTGCTAAGGGGTATCTACAGAGTGGGATAGGTTTAATAACTACCCTAACCCTAATGCGTACCCTAACCCTAACACCTACCCTAACACTAACGCATACACTAATCCTAAACCGTACCCTAAACCGAGCCCTAACCCTAACACTAACCCTAACCCTAACCCTAACCCATACCCTACCCCCTACCCGAACCCCTCACCTAACCCGTACCCTAAGCCGTACCCTAACCCTACCCCTAATGCTAAGCTACCCTTGACTGCTTCTGCCTGCAATAGATTTCCTAAACAGTAGTGTTTTAAAAAACAGGTTCAAAAGAGAATCCTAATGTGACTTCTTGATAATGGGTGTGTTCCTTATCTTATCCTGGTGTCTAAACTCTTCTCCATGGCTGGACCCCCAAATAATATTCTTTTACGTCCTAAGGGGTATCTAGAGAGTGGGATAGGTTGAATAACTACCCTCACCCTAACGCGTACCCTAACCCTAACCCCTACGCTAACCCTAACGCATACCCTAATCCTAACCCATACCATAAACCGAGACCTAACCCTAACACTAACAATAACCCTAACCCTAACCCATACCCTACGCCGTACCCGAACCCCTTCCCGAACCCGTACCCTAAGCCGTACCCTAACCCTCACCCTAACCCTAACCCTAACCCTAAGCTACCCTTGAGTGCTTCTGCCTCCAATAGATTTCCTAACCACTAGTGTTTTAAGGAACAGTTTAAAAAGAGAATCATATTGTGATTTCTTGATAATGGGTGTGTTCCTTATCTTCTCCTAGTGTCTAAACCCTTCTCCATGGCTGGACCCCCAAATAATATTCCTTTACGTGCTAAGGGGTATCTAGAGAGTGTGATAGGTTTAATAACTACCCCCACCCTAACGCGTACCCTAACCCTAACCACTACCCTAACACTAACGCGTACCCTAATCCTAACCCGTACCCTAAACCGAGCCCTAACCCTAACACTAACCCTAACCCTAACCCTAACCCATACCCTACGCCCTACCCGAACCCCTCCCCGAACCCGTACCCTAAGCCATACCCTAACCCTCACCCTAACCCTAACCCTAACCCTAAGCTACCCTTGACTGCTTCTGCCTCCAATAGATTTCCTAAGCACTAGTGTTTTAAGGAACAGGTTAAAAAGAGAATCCTAATGTGATTTCGTGATAATGTGTGTGTTCCTTATCTTCTCCTAGTGTCTAAACTCTTCTCTATGGCTGGACCCCCAATAATATTCCTGTACGTGCTAAGGGGTATCTAGAGAGTGGGATAGGTTTAATAACTACCCTCACCCTAACGCGTACACTAACCCTAACGCGTACCCTAATCCTAACCCGTACCCTAAACCGAGCCCTAACCCTAACACTAACCCTAACCCTAACCCTAACCCATACCCTACGCCCTACCCGAACCCCTCCCCGAACCCGTGCCCTAAGCCGTACCCTAACCCTCACCCTAAACCTAACCCTAACCCTAACCCTAAGCTACCCTTGACGGCTTCTGCCTCCAATAGATTTCCTAAGCACTAGTGTTTTAAGGAACAGGTTAAAAAGAGAATCCTAATGTGATTTCTTGATAATGGGTGTGTTCCTTATCTTCTCCTCGTGTCTAAACTCTTCTCCATGGCTGGACCCCCAAATAATATTCCTTTACGTGCTAAGGGGTATCTAGAGAGTGGGATAGGTTTAATAACTAACCTCACCCTAACGCGTACCCTAACCCTAACACCTGCCCTAACACTAACGCATACCCTAATCCTAACCCGTACCCTAAACCGAGCCCTAACCCTAACAGTAACCCTAACCCTAACCCTAACCCATACCCTACGCCCTACCCGAACCCCTCCCCGAACCCGTACCCTAAGCCATACCTATCCCTCACCCTAACCCTAACCCTAACCCTAAGCTACCCTTGACGGCTTCTGCCTCCAATAGATTTCCTAAGCACTAGTGTTTTAAGGAACAGGTTAAAAAGAGAATCCTAATGTGATTTCTTGATAATGGGTGTGTTCCTTATCTTCTCCTCGTGTCTAAACTCTTCTCCATGGCTGGACCCCCAAATAATATTCCTTTACGTGCTAAGGGGTATCTAGAGAGTGTGATAGGTTTAATAACTACCCTCACCCTAACACGTACCCTAACCCTAACCCCTACCCTAACCCTAACGCGTTCCCTAATCCTAACCCGTACCCTAAACCGAGCCCTAACCCTAACACTAACCCTAACCCTAACCCTAACCCATACCCTACGCCCTACCCGAACCCCTCCCCGAACCCGTACCCTAAGCCATACCCTAGCCCTCACCCTAACCCTAACCCTAACCCTAAGCTACCCTTGACTGCTTCTGCCTCCAATAGATTTCCTAAGCACTAGTGTTTTAAGGAACAGGTTAAAAAGAGAATCCTAATGTGATTCCGTGATAATGGGTGTGTTCCTTATCTTCTCCTAGTGTCTAAACTCTTCTCCATGGCTGGACCCCCAAATAATATTCCTATACGTGCTAAGGGGTATCTAGAGAGTGGGATAGGTTTATTAACTACCCTCACCATAACGCGTACCCTAACCCTAACCGCTACCCTAACCCTAGCACGTACCCTAATCCTAACGGGTACCCTAAACCGAGCCCTAACCCTAACACTAACTCAAACCCTAACCCTAACCCATACTCTACGCCCTACCCGAACCCCTCCCTGAACCCGTACCCTAAACCGTACCCTAACCCTCACCCTAACCCTAACCCTAACCCTAAGCTACCCTTGACTGCTTCTGCCTCCAATAGATTTCCTAAGCACTAGTGTTTTAAGGAACAGGTTAAAAAGAGAATCCTAATGTGATTTCGTGATAATGGGTGTGTTCCTTATCTTCTCCTAGTGTCTAAACCCTTCTCCATGGCTGGACCCCCAAATAATATTCCTTTACGTGCTAAGGGGTATCTAGAGAGTGGGATAGGTTTAATAACTACCCTCACCCTAAAGCGTACCCTAACCCTAACCCCTACCCTAACACTAACGCGTACCCTAATCCTAACCCGAAACCTTAACCGAGCCCTAACCCTAACACAAACCCTAACCCTAACTCTAACCCATACCCTACGCCCTACCCGAATCCCTCCCTGAACCCGTACCCTAAGCCGTACCCTAACCCTCACCCTAACCCTAACCCTAACCCTAAGCTACCCTTGACGGCTTCTGCCTCCAATAGATTTCCTAAGCACTAGTGATTTAAGGAACAGGTTAAAAAGAGAATCCTAATGTGATTTCTTGATAATGGGTGTGTTCCTTACCTTCTCCTCTTGTCTAAACACTTTTCCATGGCTGGACCCCCAAATAATATTCCTTTACGTGCTAAGGGGTATCTAGAGAGTGTGATAGGTTTAATAACTACCCTCACCCTAACGTGTACCCTAACCCTAACCCCTACCCTAACCCTAACGCGTACCCTAATCCTAACCCGTACCCCAAACCGAGCCCTAACCCTAACACTAGCCCTAACCCTAACCCTAACCCATACCCTACGCCCTACCCGAACCCCTCCCCGAACCCGTACCCTAAGCCATACCCTAACCCTCACCCTAACCCTAACCCTAACCCTAAGCTACCCTTGACTGCTTCTGCCTCCAATAGATTTCCTAAGCACTAGTGTTTTAAGGAACAGGTTAAAAAGAGAATCCTAATGTGATTTCTTGATAATGGGTGTGTTCCTTATCTTCTCCTCGTGTCTAAACTCTTCTCCATGGCTGGACCCCCAAATAATATTCCTTTACGTGCTAAGGGGTATCTAGAGAGTGGGATAGGTTTAATAACTAACCTCACCCTATCGCGTACCCTAACCCTAACACCTACCCTAACCCTAACGCATACCCTAATCCTAACCCGTATCCTAAACCGAGCCCTAACCCTAACACTAGCCCTAACCCTAACCCTAACCCATACCCTACGCCCTACCCGAACCCCTCCCCGAACCCGTACCCTAAGCCGTACCCTAACCCTCACCCTAACCCTAACCCTAACCCTAAGCTACCCTTGACTGCTTCTGCCTCCAATAGATTTCCTAAGCACTAGTGTTTTAAGGAACAGGTTAAAAAGAGAATCCTAATGTGATTTCGTGATAATGGGTGTGTTCCTTATCTTCTCCTAGTGTCTAAACTCTTCTCCATGGCTGGACCCCCAATAATATTCCTGTACGTGCTAAGGGGTATCTAGAGAGTGGGATAGGTTTAATAACTACCCTCACCCTAACGCGTACACTAACCCTAACGCGTACCCTAATCCTAACCCGTACCCTAAACCGAGCCCTAACCCTAACACTAACCCTAACCCTAACCCTAACCCATACCCTACGCCCTACCCGAACCCCTCCCCGAACCCGTGCCCTAAGCCGTACCCTAACCCTCACTCTAAACCTAACCCTAACCCTAACCCTAAGCTACCCTTGACGGCTTCTGCCTCCAATAGATTTCCTAAGCACTAGTGTTTTAAGGAACATGTTAAAAAGAGAATCCTAATGTGATTTCTTGATAATGGGTGTGTTCCTTATCTTCTCCTCGTGTCTAAACTCTTCTCCATGGCTGGACCCCCAAATAATATTCCTTTATGTGCTAAGGGGTATCTAGAGAGTGTGATAGGTTTAATAACTACCCTCACCCTAACACGTACCCTAACCCTAACCCCTACCCTAACCCTAACGCGTACCCTAATCCTAACCCGTACCCTAAACCGAGCCCTAACCATAACACTAACCCTAACCCATACCCTACGCCCTACCCGAACCCCTCCCCGAACCCGTACCGTAAGCCATACCCTAGCCCTCACCCTAACCCTAACCCTAACCCTAAGCTACCCTTGACTGCTTCTGCTTCCAATAGATTTCCTTAGCACTAGTGTTTTAAGGAACAGGTTAAAAAGAGAATCCTAATGTGTTTTCGTGATAATGGGTGTGTTCCTTATCTTCTCCTAGTGTCTAAACTCTTCTCCATGGCTGGACCCCCAAATAATATTCCTTTACGTGCTAAGGGGTATCTAGAGAGTGGGATAGGTTTAATAACTACCCTCACCCTAACGCGTACCCTAATCCTAACCCGAACCTTTAACCGAGCCCTAACCCTAACACTAGCCCTAACCCTAACCCTAACCCATACCCTACGCCCTACCCGAACCCCTCCCCGAACCCGTACCCTAAGCCATACCCTAACCCTCACCCTAACCCTAACCCTAACCCTAAGCTACCCTTGACTGCTTCTGCCTCCAATAGATTTCCTAAGCACTAGTGTTTTAAGGAACAGGTTAAAAAGAGAATCCTAATGTGATTTCTTGATAATGGGTGTGTTCCTTATCTTCTCCTAGTGTCTAAACTCTTCTCCATGGCTGGACCCCCAAATAACATTCCTTTACGTGCTAAGGGGTATCTAGAGAGTGGGATAGGTTTAATAACTAACCTCACCCTATCGCGTACCCTAACCCTAACCCCTACCCTAACACTAACGCGTACCCTAATCCTAACCCGTACCCTAAACCGAGCCCTAATCCTAACACTAACCCTAACCCTAACCCTAACCCATAGCCTACGCCCTACCCGAACACCTCCCCGAACCCGTACCCTAAGCCGTACCCTAACCCTCACCCTAACCCTAACCCTAACCCTAAGCTACCCTTGACTGCTTCTGCCTCCAATAGATTTCCTAAGCACTAGTGTTTTAAGGAACAGGTTAAAAAGAGAATCCTAATGTGATTTCTTGATAATGGGTGTGTTCCTTATTTTCTCCTAGTGTCTAAACTCTTCTCCATGGCTGGACCCCCAAATAATATTCCTTTACGTGCTAAGGGGTATCTAGAGAGTGGGATAGGTTTAATAACTACCCTCACCCTAACGCGTACCCTAACCCTAACGCCTACCCTAACCCTAACGCGTACCCTAATCCTAACCCGTACCCTAAACCGAGCCCTAACCCTAACACTAGCCCTAACCCTAACCCTAACCCATACCCTACGCCCTACCCGAACCCCTCCCCGAACCCGTACCCTAAGCCGTACCCTAACCCTCACCCTAACCCTAACCCTAACCCTAAGCTACCCTTGACTGCTTCTGCCTCCAATAGATTTCCTAAGCACTAGTGTTTTAAGGAACAGGTTAAAAAGAGAATCCTAATGTGATTTCTTGATAATGGGTGTGTTCCTTATCTTCTCCTCGTGTCTAAACTCTTCTCCATGGCTGGATCCCCAAATAATATTCGTTTACGTGCTAAGGGGTATCTAGAGAGTGTGATAAGTTTAATAACTACCCCCACCCTAACGCGTACCCTAACCCTAACCCCAACCCTAACCCTAACGCGTACCCTAATCCTAACCCGTACCCTAAACCGAGCCCTAACCCTAACACTAACCCTAACCCTAACTCTAACCCATACCCTATGCCCTACCTGAACCCCTCCCCGAACCCGTACCCTAAGCCGTACCCTAACCCTCACCCTAACCCTAACCCTAACCCTAAGCTACCCTTGACGGCTTCTGCCTCCAATAGATTTCCTAAGCACTAGTGATTTAAGGAACAGGTTAAAAAGAGAATCCTAATGTGATTTCTTGATAATGGGTGTGTTCCTTATCTTCTCCTCGTGTCTAAACTCTTCTCCATGGCTGGACCCCCAAATAATATTCCTTTACGTGCTAAGGGCTATCTAGAGAGTGGGATAGGTTTAATAACTACCCTCACTCTAACGCATATATTAACCCTAACCCCTACCCTAACCCTAACGCGTACCCTAATCCTACCCCGTTACCTAAACCGAGCCCTATCCCTAACACTAGCCCTAACCCTAACCCTAACCCATACCCTACGCCCTACCCGAACCCCTCCCCGAACCCGTACCCTAAGCCGTACCCTAACCCTCACCCTAACCCTAACCCTAACCCTAAGCTACCCTTGACTGCTTCTGCCTCCAATAGATTTCCTAAGCACTAGTGTTTTAAGGAACAGGTTAAAAAGAGAATCCTAATGTGATTTCTTGATAATGGGTGTGTTCCTTATATTCTCCTCGTGTCTAAACTCTTCTCCAAGGCTGGACCCCCAAATAATATTCCTTTACGTGCTAAGGGGTATCAAGAGAGTGTCATAGGTTTAATAACTACCCCCACCCTAACGCGTACCCTAACCCTAACCACTACCCTAACACTAACGCGTACCCTAATCCTAACCCGTACCCTAAACCGAGCCCTAACCCTAACACTAACCCTAACCCTAACCCTAACCCATACCCTACGCCCTACCCGAACCCCTCCCCAAACCCGTACCCTAAGCCATACCCTAACCCTCACCCTAAACCTAACCCTAACCCTAAGCTACCCTTGACTGCTTCTGCCTCCAATAGATTTCCTAAGCACTAGTGTTTTAAGGAACAGGTTAAAAAGAGAATCCTAATGTGATTTCGTGATAATGGGTGTGTTCCTTATCTTCTCCTAGTGTCTAAACTCTTCTCCATGGCTGGACCCCCAAATAATATTCCTTTACGTGCTAAGGGGTATCTAGAGAGTGGGATAGGTTTAATAACTACCCTCACCCTAACGCGTACCCTAACCCTAACCCCTACCCTAACCCTAACGCGTACCCTAATCCTAACCCATACCCTAAACCGAGCCCTAACCCTAACACTAACTCTAACCCTAACCCTAACACATACCCTACGCCCTACCCGAACCCCTCCCCGAACCCGTACCCTAAGCCATACCCTAACCCTCACCCTAACCCTAACCCTAACCCTAACCCTAACCCTAAGCTACCCTTGACTGCTTCTGCCTCCAATAGATTTCCTAAGCACTAGTGTTTTAAGGAACAGGTTAAAAAGAGAATCCTAATGTGATTTCTTGATAATGGGTGTGTTCCTTATCTTCTCCTATTGTCTAAACTCTTCTCCATGGCTGGACCCCCAAATAATATTCCTTTACGTGCTAACGGGTATCTAGAGAGTGGGATAGGTTTAATAACTAACCTCACCCTATCGCGTACCCTAACCCTAACACCTACCCTAACACTAACGCGTACCCTAATCCTAACCCGTACCCTAAACCGAGCCCTAAACCTAACACTAACCCTAACCCTAACCCTAACCCATACCCTACGCCCTACCCGAACCCCTCCCCGAACCCGTACCCTAAGCTGTACCCTAACCCTCACCCTAACACTAACCCTAACCCTAAGCTACCCTTGACGGCTTCTGCCTCCAATAGATTTCCTAAGCACTAGTGTTTTAAGGAACTGGTTAAAAACAGAATCCTAATGTGATTTCTTGATAATGGGTGTGTTCCTTATCTTCTCCTCGTGTCTAAACTCTTCTCCATGGCTGGACCCCCAAATAATATTCCTTTACGTGCTAAGGGGTATCTAGAGAGTGTGATAGGTTTAATAACTACACCCACCCTAACGCGTACCCTAACCCTAACCCCTACCCTAACCCTAACACGTACCCTAATCCTAACCCGTACCCTAAACCGAGCCCTAACCCTAACACTAACCCTAACGCTAATCCTAACCCATACCCTACGCACTACCCGAACCCCTCCCCGAACCCGTACCCTAAGCCATACCCTAACCCTCACCCTAACCCTAACCCTAACCCTAAGCTACCCTTGACTGCTTCTGCCTCCAATAGATTTCCTAAGCACTAGTGTTTTAAGGAACAGGTTAAAAAGAGAATCCTAATGTGATTTCTTGATAATGGGTGTGTTCCTTATCTTCTCCTCGTGTCTAAACTCTTCTCCATGGCTGGACCCCCAAATAATATTCCTTTACGTGCTAACGGGTATCTAGAGAGTGGGATAGGTTTAATAACTAACCTCACCCTATCGCGTACCCTAACCCTAACACCTACCCTAACACTAACGCGTACCCTAATCCTAACCCGTACCCTAAACCGAGCCCTAAACCTAACACTAACCCTAACCCTAACCCTAACCCATACCCTACGCCCTACCCGAACCCCTCCCCGAACCCGTACCCTAAGCCATACCCTAACCCTCACCCTAACCCTAACCCTAACCCTAAGCTACCCTTGACTGCTTCTGCCTCCAATAGATTTCCTAAGCACTAGTGTTTTAAGGAACAGGTTAAAAAGAGAATCCTAATGTGATTTCTTGATAATGGGTGTGTTCCTTATATTCTCCTCGTGTCTAAACTCTTCTCCATGGCTGGACCCCCAAATAATATTCCTTTACGTGCTAAGGGGTATCTAGAGAGTGTGATAGGTTTAATAACTACACCCACCCTAACGCGTACCCTAACCCTAACCCCTACCCTAACCCTAACACGTACCCTAATCCTAACCCGTACCCTAAACCGAGGCCTAACCCTAACACTAACCCTAACGCTAATCCTAACCCATACCCTACGCACTACCCGAACCCCTCCCCGAACCCGTACCCTAAGCCATACCCTAACCCTCACCCTAACCCTAACCCTAACCCTAAGCTACCCTTGACTGCTTCTGCCTCCAATAGATTTCCTAAGCACTAGTGTTTTAAGGAACAGGTTAAAAAGAGAATCCTAATGTGATTTCTTGATAATGGGTGTGTTCCTTATCTTCTCCTATTGTCTAAACTCTTCTCCATGGCTGGACCCCCAAATAATATTCCTTTACGTGCTAACGGGTATCTAGAGAGTGGGATAGGTTTAATAACTAATCTCACCCTATCGCGTACCCTAACCCTAACACCTACCCTAACACTAACGCGTACCCTAATCCTAACCCGTACCCTAAACCAGGCCCTAAACCTAACACTAACCCTAACCCTAACCCTAACCCATACCCTACGCCCTACCCGAACCCCTCCCCGACCCCGTACCCTAAGCCATACCCTAACCCTCACCCTAACCCTAACCCTAACCCTAAGCTACCCTTGACTGCTTCTGCCTCCAATAGATTTCCTAAGCACTAGTGTTTTAAGGAACAGGTTAAAAAGAGAATCCTAATGTGATTTCTTGATAATGGGTGTGTTCCTTATATTCTCCTCGTGTCTAAACTCTTCTCCATGGCTGGACCCCCAAATAATATTCCTTTAAGTGCTAAGGGGTATCTAGAGAGTGGGATAGGTTTAATAACTACCCTCACCCTAACGCGTACCCTAACCCTAACCCCTACCCTAACACTAACGCGTACCCTAATCCTAACCCGTACCCTAAACCGAGCCCTAACCCTAACCCTAGCCCTAACCCTAACCCTAACCCATACCCTACGCCCTACCCGAACCCCTCCCCGAACCCGTACCCTAAGCCGTACCCTAACCCTCACCCTAACCCTAACCCTAAACCTAAGCTACCCTTGACGGCTTCTGCCTCCAATAGATTTCCTAAGCACTAGTGTTTTAAGGAACAGGTTAAAAAGAGAATCCTAATGTGATTTCTTGATAATGGGTGTGTTCCTTATCTTCTCCTCGTGTCTAAACTCTTCTCCATGGCTGGACCCCCAAATAATATTCCTTTATGTGCTAAGGGGTATCTAGAGAGTGTGATAGGTTTAATAACTACCCTCACCCTAACACGTACCCTAACCCTAACCCCTACCCTAACCCTAACGTGTTCCCTAATCCGAACCCGTACCTAAACCGAGCCCTAACCCTAACACTAACCCTAACCCTAACCCTAACAAATACCCTATGCCCTACCCGAACCCCTCCCCGAACCCGTACCCTAAGCCATACCCTAGCCCTCACCCTAACCCTAACCCTAACCCTAAGCTACTCTTGACTGCTTCTGCCTCCAATAGATTTCCTAAGCACTAGTGTTTTAAGGAACAGTTTAAAAAGAGAATCCTAATGTGATTTCTTGATAATGGGTGTGTTCCTTATCTTCTCCTCGTGTCTAAACTCTTCTCCATGGCTGGACCCCCAAATAATATTCCTTTACGTGCTAAGGGGTATCTAGAGAGTGGGATAGGTTTAATAACTAACCTCACCCTAACGCGTACCCTAACCCTAACACCTACCCTAACACTAACGCGTACCCTAATCCTAACCCGTACCCTAAACCGAGCCCTAACCCTAACACTAACCCTAACCCTAACCCTAACCCATACCCTAAGCCCTACCCGAACCCCTCCCCGAACCCGTACCCTAAGCCATACCCTATTCCTCACCCTAACCCTAACCCTAAACCTAAGCTACCCTTGACTGCTTCTGCCTCCAATAGATTTCCTAAGCACTAGTGTTTTAAGGAACAGGTTAAAAAGAGAATCCTAATGTGATTTCTTGATAAGGGGTGTGTTCCTTAACTTCTCCTCGTGTCTAAACTCTTCTCCATGGCTGGACCCCCAAATAATATTCCTTTACGTGCTAAGGGGTATCTAGAGAGTGTGATAGGTTTAATAACTACCCTCACCCTAACACGTACCCTAACCCTAACCCCTACCCTAACCCTAACGCGTTCCCTAATTCTATCCCGTACCCTAAACCGAGCCCCAACCCTAACACTAACACTAACCCTAACCCTAACCCATACCCTACGCCCTACCCGAACCCCTCCCAGAACCCGTACCCTAAGCCATACCCTAGCCCTCACCCTAACCCTAACCCTAACCCTAAGCTACCCTTGACTGCTTCTGCTTCCAATAGATTTCCTAAGCACTAGTGTTTTAAGGAACAGGTTAAAAAGAGAATCCTAATGTGATTCCGTGATAATGGGTGTGTTCCTTATCTTCTCCTAGTGTCTAAACTCTTCTCCATGGCTGGACCCACAAATAATATTCCTATACGTGCTAAGGGGTATCTAGAGAGTGGGATAGGTTTATTAACTACCCTCACCCTAACGCGTACCCTAACCCTAACCCCTACCCTAACCCTAACGCGTACCCTAATCCTAACCCGTACCCTAAACCGAGCCCTAACCCTAACACTAACCCTAACGCTAATCCTAACCCATACCCTACGCACTACCCGAACCCCTCCCCGAACCCGTACCCTAAGCCATACCCTAACCCTCACCCTAACCCTAACCCTAACCCTAAGCTACCCTTGACTGCTTCTGCCTCCAATAGATTTCCTAAGCACTAGTGTTTTAAGGAACAGGTTAAAAAGAGAATCCTAATGTGATTTCTTGATAATGGGTGTGTTCCTTATCTTCTCCTATTGTCTAAACTCTTCTCCATGGCTGGACCCCCAAATAATATTCCTTTACGTGCTAACGGGTATCTAGAGAGTGGGATAGGTTTAATAACTAACCTCACCCTATCGCGTACCCTAACCCTAACACCTACCCTAACACTAACGCGTACCCTAATCCTAACCCGTACCCTAAACCGAGCCCTAAACCTAACACTAACCCTAACCCTAACCCTAACCCATACCCTACGCCCTACCCGAACCCCTCCCCGAACCCGTACCCTAAGCCGTACCCTAACCCTCACCCTAACCCTAACCCTAACCCTAAGCTACCCTTGACGGCTTCTGCCTCCAATAGATTTCCTAAGCACTAGTGTTTTAAGGAACTGGTTAAAAACAGAATCCTAATGTGATTTCTTGATAATGGGTGTGTTCCTTATCTTCTCCTCGTGTCTAAACTCTTCTCCATGGCTGGACCCCCAAATAATATTCCTTTACGTGCTAAGGGGTATCTAGAGAGTGTGATAGGTTTAATAACTACACCCACCCTAACGCGTACCCTAACCCTAACCCCTACCCTAACCCTAACACGTACCCTAATCCTAACCCGTACCCTAAACCGAGCCCTAACCCTAACACTAACCCTAACGCTAATCCTAACCCATACCCTACGCACTACCCGAACCCCTCCCCGAACCCGTACCCTAAGCCATACCCTAACCCTCACCCTAACCCTAACCCTAACCCTAAGCTACCCTTGACTGCTTCTGCCTCCAATAGATTTCCTAAGCACTAGTGTTTTAAGGAACAGGTTAAAAAGAGAATCCTAATGTGATTTCTTGATAATGGGTGTGTTCCTTATCTTCTCCTATTGTCTAAACTCTTCTCCATGGCTGGACCCCCAAATAATATTCCTTTACGTGCTAACGGGTATCTAGAGAGTGGGATAGGTTTAATAACTAACCTCACCCTATCGCGTACCCTAACCCTAACACCTACCCTAACACTAACGCGTACCCTAATCCTAACCCGTACCCTAAACCGAGCCCTAAACCTAACACTAACCCTAACCCTAACCCTAACCCATACCCTACGCCCTACCCGAACCCCTCCACGAACCCGTACCCTAAGCCATACCCTAACCCTCACCCTAACCCTAACCCTAACCCTAAGCTACCCTTGACTGCTTCTGCCTCCAATAGATTTCCTAAGCACTAGTGTTTTAAGGAACAGGTTAAAAAGAGAATCCTAATGTGATTTCTTGATAATGGGTGTGTTCCTTATCTTCTCCTCGTGTCTAAACTCTTCTCCATGGCTGGACCCCCAAATAATATTCCTTTACGTGCTAAGGGGTATCTAGAGAGTGTGATAGGTTTAATAACTACCCCCACCCTAACGCGTACCCTAACCCTAACCCCTACCCTAACCCTAACGCGTACCCTAATCCTAACCCGTACCCTAAACCGAGCCCTAACCCTAACACTAACCCTAACCCTAACCCTAACCCATACCCTAGGCCCTACCCGAACCCCTCCCCGAACCCGTACCCTAAGCCATACCCTAACCCTCACCCTAACCCTAACCCTAACCCTAAGCTACCCTTGACTGCTTCTGCCTCCAATAGATTTCCTAAGCACTAGTGTTTTAAGGAACAGGTTAAAAAGAGAATCCTAATGTGATTTCTTGATAATGGGTGTGTTCCTTATCTTCTCCTAGTGTCTAAACTCTTCTCCATGGCTGGACCCCCAAATAATATTCCTTTACGTGCTAAGGGGTATCTAGAGAGTGGGATAGGTTTAATAACTAACCTCCCCCTATCACGTACCCTAACCCTAACACCTACCCTAACACTAACGCGTACCCTAATCCTAACCCGTACCCTAAACCGAGCCCTAACCCTAACACTAACCCTAACCATAACCCTAACCCATACCCTACGCCCTACCCGAACCCCTCCCCGAACCCGTACCCTAAGCCATACCCTAACCCTCACCCTAACCCTAACCCTAACCCTAACCCTAACCCTAAGCTACCCTTGACTGCTTCTGCCTCCAATAGATTTCCTAAGCACTAGTGTTTTAAGGAACAGGTTAAAAAGAGAATCCTAATGTGATTTCTTGATAATGGGTGTGTTCCTTATCTTCTCCTATTGTCTAAACTCTTCTCCATGGCTGGACCCCCAAATAATATTCCTTTACGTGCTAACGGGTATCTAGAGAGTGGGATAGGTTTAATAACTAACCTCACCCTATCGCGTACCCTAACCCTAACACCTACCCTAACACTAACGCGTACCCTAATCCTAACCCGTACCCTAAACCGAGCCCTAAACCTAACACTAACCCTAACCCTAACCCTAACCCATACCCTACGCCCTACCCGAACCCCTCCCCGAACCCGTACCCTAAGCCGTACCCTAACCCTCACCCTAACCCTAACCCTAACCCTAAGCTACCCTTGACGGCTTCTGCCTCCAATAGATTTCCTAAGCACTAGTGTTTTAAGGAACTGGTTAAAAACAGAATCCTAATGTGATTTCTTGATAATGGGTGTGTTCCTTATCTTCTCCTCGTGTCTAAACTCTTCTCCATGGCTGGACCCCCAAATAATATTCCTTTACGTGCTAAGGGGTATCTAGAGAGTGTGATAGGTTTAATAACTACACCCACCCTAACGCGTACCCTAACCCTAACCCCTACCCTAACCCTAACACGTACCCTAATCCTAACCCGTACCCTAAACCGAGCCCTAACCCTAACACTAACCCTAACGCTAATCCTAACCCATACCCTACGCACTACCCGAACCCCTCCCCGAACCCGTACCCTAAGCCATACCCTAACCCTCACCCTAACCCTAACCCTAACCCTAAGCTACCCTTGACTGCTTCTGCCTCCAATAGATTTCCTAAGCACTAGTGTTTTAAGGAACAGGTTAAAAAGAGAATCCTAATGTGATTTCTTGATAATGGGTGTGTTCCTTATCTTCTCCTATTGTCTAAACTCTTCTCCATGGCTGGACCCCCAAATAATATTCCTTTACGTGCTAACGGGTATCTAGAGAGTGTGATAGGTTTAATAACTACACCCACCCTAACGCGTACCCTAACCCTAACCCCTACCCTAACCCTAACACGTACCCTAATCCTAACCCGTACCCTAAACCGAGCCCTAACCCTAACACTAACCCTAACCATAACCCTAACCCATACCCTACGCCCTACCCGAACCCCTCCCCGAACCCGTACCCTAAGCCATACCCTAACCCTCACCCTAACCCTAACCCTAACCCTAACCCTAACCCTAAGCTACCCTTGACTGCTTCTGCCTCCAATAGATTTCCTAAGCACTAGTGTTTTAAGGAACAGGTTAAAAAGAGAATCCTAATGTGATTTCTTGATAATGGGTGTGTTCCTTATCTTCTCCTATTGTCTAAACTCTTCTCCATGGCTGGACCCCCAAATAATATTCCTTTACGTGCTAACGGGTATCTAGAGAGTGGGATAGGTTTAATAACTAACCTCACCCTATCGCGTACCCTAACCCTAACACCTACCCTAACACTAACGCGTACCCTAATCCTAACCCGTACCCTAAACCGAGCCCTAAACCTAACACTAACCCTAACCCTAACCCTAACCCATACCCTACGCCCTACCCGAACCCCTCCCCGAACCCGTACCCTAAGCCGTACCCTAACCCTCACCCTAACCCTAACCCTAACCCTAAGCTACCCTTGACGGCTTCTGCCTCCAATAGATTTCCTAAGCACTAGTGTTTTAAGGAACTGGTTAAAAACAGAATCCTAATGTGATTTCTTGATAATGGGTGTGTTCCTTATCTTCTCCTCGTGTCTAAACTCTTCTCCATGGCTGGACCCCCAAATAATATTCCTTTACGTGCTAAGGGGTATCTAGAGAGTGTGATAGGTTTAATAACTACACCCACCCTAACGCGTACCCTAACCCTAACCCCTACCCTAACCCTAACACGTACCCTAATCCTAACCCGTACCCTAAACCGAGCCCTAACCCTAACACTAACCCTAACGCTAATCCTAACCCATACCCTACGCACTACCCGAACCCCTCCCCGAACCCGTACCCTAAGCCATACCCTAACCCTCACCCTAACCCTAACCCTAACCCTAAGCTACCCTTGACTGCTTCTGCCTCCAATAGATTTCCTAAGCACTAGTGTTTTAAGGAACAGGTTAAAAAGAGAATCCTAATGTGATTTCTTGATAATGGGTGTGTTCCTTATCTTCTCCTATTGTCTAAACTCTTCTCCATGGCTGGACCCCCAAATAATATTCCTTTACGTGCTAACGGGTATCTAGAGAGTGGGATAGGTTTAATAACTAACCTCACCCTATCGCGTACCCTAACCCTAACACCTACCCTAACACTAACGCGTACCCTAATCCTAACCCGTACCCTAAACCGAGCCCTAAACCTAACACTAACCCTAACCCTAACCCTAACCCATACCCTACGCCCTACCCGAACCCCTCCCCGAACCCGTACCCTAAGCCATACCCTAACCCTCACCCTAACCCTAACCCTAACCCTAAGCTACCCTTGACTGCTTCTGCCTCCAATAGATTTCCTAAGCACTAGTGTTTTAAGGAACAGGTTAAAAAGAGAATCCTAATGTGATTTCTTGATAATGGGTGTGTTCCTTATATTCTCCTCGTGTCTAAACTCTTCTCCATGGCTGGACCCCCAAATAATATTCCTTTACGTGCTAAGGGGTATCTAGAGAGTGTGATAGGTTTAATAACTACACCCACCCTAACGCGTACCCTAAACCCTAACCCCTACCCTTAACCCCTAACACGTACCCTAATCCTAACCCGTACCCTAAACCGAGCCCTAACCCTAACACTAACCCTAACGCTAATCCTAACCCATACCCTACGCACTACCCGAACCCCTCCCCGAACCCGTACCCTAAGCCATACCCTAACCCTCACCCTAACCCTAACCCTAACCCTAAGCTACCCTTGACTGCTTCTGCCTCCAATAGATTTCCTAAGCACTAGTGTTTTAAGGAACAGGTTAAAAAGAGAATCCTAATGTGATTTCTTGATAATGGGTGTGTTCCTTATCTTCTCCTATTGTCTAAACTCTTCTCCATGGCTGGACCCCCAAATAATATTCCTTTACGTGCTAACGGGTATCTAGAGAGTGGGATAGGTTTAATAACTAACCTCACCCTATCGCGTACCCTAACCCTAACACCTACCCTAACACTAACGCGTACCCTAATCCTAACCCGTACCCTAAACCAGGCCCTAAACCTAACACTAACCCTAACCCTAACCCTAACCCATACCCTACGCCCTACCCGAACCCCTCCCCGACCCCGTACCCTAAGCCATACCCTAACCCTCACCCTAACCCTAACCCTAACCCTAAGCTACCCTTGACTGCTTCTGCCTCCAATAGATTTCCTAAGCACTAGTGTTTTAAGGAACAGGTTAAAAAGAGAATCCTAATGTGATTTCTTGATAATGGGTGTGTTCCTTATATTCTCCTCGTGTCTAAACTCTTCTCCATGGCTGGACCCCTAAATAATATTCCTTTAAGTGCTAAGGGGTATCTAGAGAGTGGGATAGGTTTAATAACTACCCTCACCCTAACGCGTACCCTAACCCTAACCCCTACCCTAACACTAACGCGTACCCTAATCCTAACCCGTACCCTAAACCGAGCCCTAACCCTAACCCTAGCCCTAACCCTAACCCTAACCCATACCCTACGCCCTACCCGAACCCCTCCCCGAACCCGTACCCTAAGCCGTACCCTAACCCTCACCCTAACCCTAACCCTAAACCTAAGCTACCCTTGACGGCTTCTGCCTCCAATAGATTTCCTAAGCACTAGTGTTTTAAGGAACAGGTTAAAAAGAGAATCCTAATGTGATTTCTTGATAATGGGTGTGTTCCTTATCTTCTCCTCGTGTCTAAACTCTTCTCCATGGCTGGACCCCCAAATAATATTCCTTTATGTGCTAAGGGGTATCTAGAGAGTGTGATAGGTTTAATAACTACCCTCACCCTAACACGTACCCTAACCCTAACCCCTACCCTAACCCTAACGTGTTCCCTAATCCAAACCCGTACCTAAACCGAGCCCTAACCCTAACACTAACCCTAACCCTAACCCTAACAAATACCCTATGCCCTACCCGAACCCCTCCCCGAACCCGTACCCTAAGCCATACCCTAGCCCTCACCCTAACCCTAACCCTAACCCTAAGCTACTCTTGACTGCTTCTGCCTCCAATAGATTTCCTAAGCACTAGTGTTTTAAGGAACAGTTTAAAAAGAGAATCCTAATGTGATTTCTTGATAATGGGTGTGTTCCTTATCTTCTCCTCGTGTCTAAACTCTTCTCCATGGCTGGACCCCCAAATAATATTCCTTTACGTGCTAAGGGGTATCTAGAGAGTGTGATAGGTTTAATAACTACCCTCACCCTAACGCGTACCCTAACCCTAACCCCTACCCTAACCCTAACGCGTACCCTAATCCTAACCCGTACCCTAAACCGAGCCCTAACCCTAACACTAGCCCTAACCCTAACCCTAACCCATACCCTACGCCCTACCCGAACCCCTCCCCGAACCCGTACCCTAAGCCGTACCCTAACCCTCACCCTAACCCTAACCCTAACCCTAAGCTACCCTTGACTGCTTCTGCCTCCAATAGATTTCCTAAGCACTAGTGTTTTAAGGAACAGGTTAAAAAGAGAATCCTAATGTGATTTCTTGATAATGGGTGTGTTCCTTATCTTCTCCTCGTGTCTAAACTCTTCTCCATGGCTGGACCCCCAAATAATATTCCTTTACGTGCTAAGGGGTATCTAGAGAGTGGGATAGGTTTAATAACTAACCTCACCCTATCACGTACCCTAACCCTAACACCTACCCTAACACTAACGCGTACCCTAATCCTAACCCGTACCCTAAACCGAGCCCTAACCCTAACACTAACCCTAACCATAACACTAACCCATACCCTACGCCCTACCCGAACCCCTCCCCGAACCCGTACCCTAAGCCATACCCTAACCCTCACCCTAACCCTAACCCTAACCCTAACCCTAAGCTACCCTTGACTGCTTCTGCCTCCAATAGATTTCCTAAGCACTAGTGTTTTAAGGAACAGGTTAAAAAGAGAATCCTAATGTGATTTCTTGATAATGGGTGTGTTCCTTATCTTCTCCTATTGTCTAAACTCTTCTCCATGGCTGGACCCCCAAATAATATTCCTTTACGTGCTAACGGGTATCTAGAGAGTGGGATAGGTTTAATAACTAACCTCACCCTATCGCGTACCCTAACCCTAACACCTACCCTAACACTAACGCGTACCCTAATCCTAACCCATACCCTAAACCGAGCCCTAAACCTAACACTAACCCTAACCCTAACCCTAACCCATACCCTACGCCCTACCCGAACCCCTCCCCGAACCCGTACCCTAAGCCGTACCCTAACCCTCACCCTAACCCTAACCCTAACCCTAAGCTACCCTTGACGGCTTCTGCCTCCAATAGATTTCCTAAGCACTAGTGTTTTAAGGAACTGGTTAAAAACAGAATCCTAATGTGATTTCTTGATAATGGGTGTGTTCCTTATCTTCTCCTCGTGTCTAAACTCTTCTCCATGGCTGGACCCCCAAATAATATTCCTTTACGTGCTAAGGGGTATCTAGAGAGTGTGATAGGTTTAATAACTACACCCACCCTAACGCGTACCCTAACCCTAACCCCTACCCTAACCCTAACACGTACCCTAATCCTAACCCGTACCCTAAACCGAGCCCTAACCCTAACACTAACCCTAACGCTAATCCTAACCCATACCCTACGCACTACCCGAACCCCTCCCCGAACCCGTACCCTAAGCCATACCCTAACCCTCACCCTAACCCTAACCCTAACCCTAAGCTACCCTTGACTGCTTCTGCCTCCAATAGATTTCCTAAGCACTAGTGTTTTAAGGAACAGGTTAAAAAGAGAATCCTAATGTGATTTCTTGATAATGGGTGTGTTCCTTATCTTCTCCTATTGTCTAAACTCTTCTCCATGGCTGGACCCCCAAATAATATTCCTTTACGTGCTAACGGGTATCTAGAGAGTGGGATAGGTTTAATAACTAACCTCACCCTATCGCGTACCCTAACCCTAACACCTACCCTAACACTAACGCGTACCCTAATCCTAACCCGTACCCTAAACCGAGCCCTAAACCTAACACTAACCCTAACCCTAACCCTAACCCATACCCTACGCCCTACCCGAACCCCTCCCCGAACCCGTACCCTAAGCCATACCCTAACCCTCACCCTAACCCTAACCCTAACCCTAAGCTACCCTTGACTGCTTCTGCCTCCAATAGATTTCCTAAGCACTAGTGTTTTAAGGAACAGGTTAAAAAGAGAATCCTAATGTGATTTCTTGATAATGGGTGTGTTCCTTATCTTCTCCTCGTGTCTAAACTCTTCTCCATGGCTGGACCCCCAAATAATATTCCTTTACGTGCTAAGGGGTATCTAGAGAGTGTGATAGGTTTAATAACTACCCCCACCCTAACGCGTACCCTAACCCTAACCCCTACCCTAACCCTAACGCGTACCCTAATCCTAACCCGTACCCTAAACCGAACCCTAACCCTAACACTAACCCTAACCCTAACCCTAACCCATACCCTAGGCCCTACCCGAACCCCTCCCCGAACCCGTACCCTAAGCCATACCCTAACCCTCACCCTAACCCTAACCCTAACCCTAAGCTATCCTTGACTGCTTCTGCCTCCAATAGATTTCCTAAGCACTAGTGTTTTAAGGAACAGGTTAAAAAGAGAATCCTAATGTGATTTCTTGATAATGGGTGTGTTCCTTATCTTCTCCTAGTGTCTAAACTCTTCTCCATGGCTGGACCCCCAAATAATATTCCTTTACGTGCTAAGGGGTATCTAGAGAGTGGGATAGGTTTAATAACTAACCTCACCCTATCACGTACCCTAACCCTAACACCTACCCTAACACTAACGCGTACCCTAATCCTAACCCGTACCCTAAACCGAGCCCTAACCCTAACACTAACCCTAACCATAACCCTAACCCATACCCTACGCCCTACCCGAACCCCTCCCCGAACCCGTACCCTAAGCCATACCCTAACCCTCACCCTAACCCTAACCCTAACCCTAACCCTAACCCTAAGCTACCCTTGACTGCTTCTGCCTCCAATAGATTTCCTAAGCACTAGTGTTTTAAGGAACAGGTTAAAAAGAGAATCCTAATGTGATTTCTTGATAATGGGTGTGTTCCTTATCTTCTCCTATTGTCTAAACTCTTCTCCATGGCTGGACCCCCAAATAATATTCCTTTACGTGCTAACGGGTATCTAGAGAGTGGGATAGGTTTAATAACTAACCTCACCCTATCGCGTACCCTAACCCTAACACCTACCCTAACACTAACGCGTACCCTAATCCTAACCCGTACCCTAAACCGAGCCCTAAACCTAACACTAACCCTAACCCTAACCCTAACCCATACCCTACGCCCTACCCGAACCCCTCCCCGAACCCGTACCCTAAGCCGTACCCTAACCCTCACCCTAACCCTAACCCTAACCCTAAGCTACCCTTGACGGCTTCTGCCTCCAATAGATTTCCTAAGCACTAGTGTTTTAAGGAACTGGTTAAAAACAGAATCCTAATGTGATTTCTTGATAATGGGTGTGTTCCTTATCTTCTCCTCGTGTCTAAACTCTTCTCCATGGCTGGACCCCCAAATAATATTCCTTTACGTGCTAAGGGGTATCTAGAGAGTGTGATAGGTTTAATAACTACACCCACCCTAACGCGTACCCTAACCCTAACCCCTACCCTAACCCTAACACGTACCCTAATCCTAACCCGTACCCTAAACCGAGCCCTAACCCTAACACTAACCCTAACGCTAATCCTAACCTATACCCTACGCACTACCCGAACCCCTCCCCGAACCCGTACCCTAAGCCATACCCTAACCCTCACCCTAACCCTAACCCTAACCCTAAGCTACCCTTGACTGCTTCTGCCTCCAATAGATTTCCTAAGCACTAGTGTTTTAAGGAACAGGTTAAAAAGAGAATCCTAATGTGATTTCTTGATAATGGGTGTGTTCCTTATCTTCTCCTAGTGTCTAAACTCTTCTCCATGGCTGGACCCCCAAATAATATTCCTTTACGTGCTAACGGGTATCTAGAGAGTGGGATAGGTTTAATAACTAACCTCACCCTATCGCGTACCCTAACCCTAACACCTACCCTAACACTAACGCGTACCCTAATCCTAACCCGTACCCTAAACCGAGCCCTAAACCTAACACTAACCCTAACCCTAACCCTAACCCATACCCTACGCCCTACCCGAACCCCTCCCCGAACCCGTACCCTAAGCCATACCCTAACCCTCACCCTAACCCTAACCCTATCCCTAAGCTACCCTTGACTGCTTCTGCCTCCAATAGATTTCCTAAGCACTAGTGTTTTAAGGAACAGGTTAAAAAGAGAATCCTAATGTGATTTCTTGATAATGGGTGTGTTCCTTATATTCTCCTCGTGTCTAAACTCTTCTCCATGGCTGGACCCCCAAATAATATTCCTTTAAGTGCTAAGGGGTATCTAGAGAGTGGGATAGGTTTAATAACTACCCTCACCCTAACGCGTACCCTAACCCTAACCCCTACCCTAACACTAACGCGTACCCTAATCCTAACCCGTACCCTAAACCGAGCCCTAACCCTAACCCTAGCCGAACCCTAACCCTAACCCATACCCTACGCCCTACCCGAACCCCTCCCCGAACCCGTACCCTAAGCCGTACCCTAACCCTCACCCTAACCCTAACCCTAACCCTAAGCTACCCTTGACGGCTTCTGCCTCCAATAGATTTCCTAAGCACTAGTGTTTTAAGGAACAGGTTAAAAAGAGAATCCTAATGTGATTTCTTGATAATGGGTGTGTTCCTTATCTTCTCCTCGTGTCTAAACTCTTCTCCATGGCTGGACCCCCAAATAATATTCCTTTATGTGCTAAGGGGTATCTAGAGAGTGTGATAGGTTTAATAACTACCCTCACCCTAACACGTACCCTAACCCTAACCCCTACCCTAACCCTAACGTGTTCCCTAATCCTAACCCGTACCTAAACCGAGCCCTAACCCTAAAACTAACCCTAACCCTAACCCTAACAAATACCCTATGCCCTACCCGAACCCCTCCCCGAACCCGTACCCTAAGCCATACCCTAGCCCTCACCCTAACCCTAACCCTAACCCTAAGCTACTCTTGACTGCTTCTGCCTCCAATAGATTTCCTAAGCACTAGTGTTTTAAGGAACAGGTTAAAAAGAGAATCCTAATGTGATTTCTTGATAATGGGTGTGTTCCTTATATTCTCCTCGTGTCTAAACTCTTCTCCATGGCTGGACCCCCAAATAATATTCCTTTACGTGCTAAGGGGTATCTAGAGAGTGTGATAGGTTTAATAACTACCCTCACCCTAACGCGTACCCTAACCCTAACCCCTACCCTAACACTAACGCGTACCCTAATCCTAACCCGTACCCTAAACCGAGCCCTAACCCTAACACTAGCCCTAACCCTAACCCTAACCCATACCCTACGCCCTACCCGAACCCCTCCCCGAACCCGTACCCTAAGCCGTACCCTAACCCTCACCCTAACCCTAACCCTAACCCTAAGCTACCCTTGACTGCTTCTGCCTCCAATAGATTTCCTAAGCACTAGTGTTTTAAGGAACAGGTTAAAAAGAGAATCCTAATGTGATTTCTTGATAATGGGTGTGTTCCTTATCTTCTCCTCGTGTCTAAACTCTTCTCCATGGCTGGACCCCCAAATAATATTCCTTTACGTGCTAAGCGGTATCTAGAGAGTGTGATAGGTTTAATAACTACCCCCAACCTAACGCGTACCCTAACCCTAACCCCTACCCTAACCCTAACGCGTACCCTAATCCTAACCCGTACCCTAAACCGAGCCCTAACCCTAACACTAACCCTAACCCTAACCCTAACCCATACCCTAGGCCCTACCCGAACCCCTCCCCGAACCCGTACCCTAAGCCATACCCTAACCCTCACCCTAACCCTAACCCTAACCCTAAGCTACCCTTGACTGCTTCTGTCTCCAATAGATTTCCTAAGCACTAGTGTTTTAAGGAACAGGTTAAAAAGAGAATCCTAATGTGATTTCTTGATAATGGGTGTGTTCCTTATCTTCTCCTAGTGTCTAAACTCTTCTCCATGGCTGGACCCCCAAATAATATTCCTTTACGTGCTAAGGGGTATCTAGAGAGTGGGATAGGTTTAATAACTAACCTCACCCTATCACGTACCCTAACCCTAACACCTACCCTAACACTAACGCGTACCCTAATCCTAACCCGTACCCTAAACCGAGCCCTAACCCTAACACTAACCCTAACCATAACCCTAACCCATACCCTACGCCCTACCCGAACCCCTCCCCGAACCCGTACCCTAAGCCATACCCTAACCCTCACCCTAACCCTAACCCTAACCCTAACCCTAACCCTAAGCTACCCTTGACTGCTTCTGCCTCCAATAGATTTCCTAAGCACTAGTGTTTTAAGTAACAGGTTAAAAAGAGAATCCTAATGTGATTTCTTGATAATGGGTGTGTTCCTTATATTCTCCTCGTGTCTAAACTCTTCTCCAAGGCTGGACCCCCAAATAATATTCTTTTACGTGCTAAGGGGTATCTAGAGAGTGTGATAGGTTTAATAACTACCCCCACCCTAACGCGTACCCTAACCCTAACCCCTACCCTAACCCTAACGCGTACCCTAATCCTAACCCGTACCCTAAACCGAGCCCTAACCCTAACACTAACCCTAACCCTAACCCTAACCCATACCCTACGCCCTACCCGAACCCCTCCCCGAACCCGTGCCCTAAGCCGTACCCTAACCCTCACCCTAACCCTAACCCTAACCCTAAGCTACCCTTGACGGCTTCTGCCTCCAATAGATTTCCTAAGCACTAGTGTTTTAAGGAACATGTTAAAAAGAGAATCCTAATGTGATTTCTTGATAATGGGTGTGTTCCTTATCTTCTCCTCGTGTCTAAACTCTTCTCCATGGATGGACCCCCAAATAATATTCCTTTATGTGCTAAGGGGTATCTAGAGAGTGTGATAGGTTTAATAACTACCCTCACCCTATCGCGTACCCTAACCCTAACCCCAACCCTAACCCTAACGCGTACCCTAATCCTAACCCGTACCCTAAACCGAGCCCTAACCCTAACACTAACCCTAACCCTAACCCATACCCTACGCCCTACCCGAACCCCTCACCTAACCCGTACCCTAAGCCGTATCCTAACCCTAACCCTAATGCTAAGCTACCCTTGACTGCTTCTGCCTGCAATAGATTTCCTAAACAGTAGTGTTTTAAAAAACAGGTTCAAAAGAGAATCCTAATGTGACTTCTTGATAATGGGTGTGTTCCTTATCTTATCTTGGTGTCTAAACTCTTCTCCATGGCTGGACCCCCAAATAATATTCTTTTACGTCCTAAGGGGTATCTAGAGAGTGGGATAGGTTTAATAACTACCCTCACCCTAAAGCGTACCCTAACCCTAACCCCTACCCTAACCCTAACTCATACCCTAATCCTAACCCATACCATAAACCGAGACCTAACCCTAACACTAACAATAACCCTAACCCTAACCCATACCCTACGCCGTACCCGAACCCCTTCCCGAACCCGTACCCTACGCCGTACCCTAACCCTCACCCTAACCCTAACCCTAACCCTAAGCTACCCTTGACTGCTTCTGCCTCCAATAGATTTCCTAAGCACTAGTGTTTTAAGGAACAGGTTAAAAAGAGAATCCTAATGTGATTTCGTGATAATGGGTGTGTTCCTTATCTTCTCCTAGTGTCTAAACTCTTCTCCATGGCTGGACCCCCAATAATATTCCTGTACGTGCTAAGGGTTATCTAGAGAGTGGAATAGGTTTAATAACTACCCTCACCCTAACGCGTACACTAACCCTAACACGTACCCTAATCCTAACCCGTACCCTAAACCGAGCCCTAACCCTAACACTAACCCTAACCCTAACCCTAACCCATACCCTACGCCCTACCCGAACACCTCCCCGAACCAGTGCCCTAAGCCGTACCCTAACCCTCACCCTAACCCTAACCCTAACCCTAAGCTACCCTTGACGGCTTCTGCCTCCAATAGATATCCTAAGCACTAGTGTTTTAAGGAACATGTTAAAAAGAGAATTCTAATGTGATTTCTTGATAATGGGTGTGTTCCTTATCTTCTCCTCGTGTCTAAACTCTTCTCCATGGATGGACCCCCAAATAATATTCCTTTATGTGCTAAGGGGTATCTAGAGAGTGTGATAGGTTTAATAACTACCCTCACCCTATCGCGTACCCTAACCCTAACCCCTACCCTAACCCTAACGCGTACCCTAATCCTAACCCGTACCCTAAACCGAGCCCTAACCCTAACACTAACCCTAACCCTAACCCTAACCCATACCCTACGCCCTACCCGAACCCCTCCCTGAACCCGTACCCTAAGCCATACCCTAACCCTCACCCTAACCCTAACACTAACCCTAAGCTACCCTTGACTGCTTCTGCCTCCAATAGATTTCCTAAGCACTAGTGTTTTAAGGAACAGGTTAAAAAGAGAATCCTAATGTGATTTCGTGATAATGGGTGGTTCCTTATCTTCTCCTAGTGTCTAAACTCTTCTCCATGGCTGGACCCCCAATAATATTCCTCTACGTGCTAAGGGGTATCTAGAGAGTGGGATAGGTTTAATAACTACCCTCACCCTAATGCGTACCCTAACCCTAACCCCTACCCTAACCCTAACGCGTACCCTAATCCTAACCCATACCCTACGCCCTTCCCGAACCCGTCCCCGAACCCGTACCCTAACCCTCACCCTAACCCTAACCCTAACCCTAAGCTACCCTTGACTGCTTCTGCCTCCAATAGATTTCCTCAGCACTAGTGTTTTTAGGAATAGGTTAAAAAGAGAATCCTAATGTGATTTCTTTATAATCGGTGTGATCTTTATCTTATCCTAGTGTCGAAACTCTTCTCCATGGCTGGACCCCAAAATAATATTCCTTTACGTGCTAAGGGGTATCTACAGAGTGGGATAGGTTTAATAACTACCCTAACCCTAATGCGTACCCTAACCCTAACCCCTACCGTAACACTAACGCATACACTAATCCTAAACCGTACCCTAAACCGAGACCTAACCCTAACACTAACCCTAACCCTAACCCTAACCCATACCCTACTCCCTACCCGAACCCCTCACCTAACCCGTACCCTAAGCCGTACCCTAACCCTAACCCTAATGCTAAGCTACCCTTGACTGCTTCTGCCTGCAATAGATTTCCTAAACAGTAGTGTTTTAAAAAACAGGTTCAAAAGAGAATCCTAATGTGACTTCTTGATAATGGGTGTGTTCCTTATCTTATCCTGGTGTCTTAACTCTTCTCCATGGCTGGACCCCCAAATAATATTCTTTTACGTCCTAAGGGGTATCTAGAGAGTGGGATAGGTTTAATAACTACCCTCACCGTAACGCGTACCCTAACCCTAACCCCTACCCTAACCCTAACGCATACCCTAATCCTAACCCATACCATAAACCGAGACCTAACCCTAACACTAACAATAACCCTAACCCTAACCCATACCCTACGCCGTACCCGAACCCCTTCCCGAACCCGTACCCTAAGCCGTACCCTAACCCTCACCCTAACCCTAACCCTAACCCTAAGCTACCCTTGACTGCTTCTGCCTCCAATAGATTTCCTAAGCACTAGTGTTTTAAGGAACAGGTTAAAAAGAGAATCCTAATGTGATTTCGTGATAATGTGTGTGTTCCTTATCTTCTCCTAGTGTCTAAACTCTTCTCCATGGCTGGACCCCCAAATAATATTCCTTTACGTGCTAAGGGGTATCTAGAGAGTGGGATAGGTTTAATAACTACCCTCACCCTAACGCGTAACCTAACCCTAACCGCTAACCTAACCCTAACGAGTACCCTAATCCTAACGCATACCCTAAACCGAGCCCTAACCCTAACACTAACCCTAACCCTAACCCTAACCCATACCCTACGTCCTACCCGAACCCCTCCCCGAACCCGTACCCTAAGCCATACCCTAACCCTCACCCTAACCCTAACACTAACCCTAAGCTACCCTTGACTGCTTCTGCCTCCAATAGATTTCCTAAGCACTAGTGTTTTAAGGAACAGGTTAAAAAGAGAATCCTAATGTGATTTCGTGATAATGGGTGTGTTCCTTATCTTATCCTAGTGTCTAAACTCTTCTCCATGGCTGGACCCCCAATAATATTCCTGTACGTGCTAAGGGGTATCTAGAGAGTGGAATAGGTTTAATAACTACCCTCACCCTAACGCGTACACTAACCCTAACACGTACCCTAATCCTAACCCGTACCCTAAACCGAGCCCTAACCCTAACACTAACCCTAACCCTAACCCTAACCCATATCCTACGCCCTACCCGAACCCCTCCCCGAACCCTTATCGTAAGCCGTACCCTAACCCTCACCCTAACCCTAACCCTAAACCTAAGCTACCCTTGACGGCTTCTGCCTCCAAAAGATTTCCTAAGCACTAGTGATTTAAGGAACAGGTTAAAAAGAGAATTCTAATGTGATTTATTTATAATGGGTGTGTTCCTTATCTTCTCCTCGTGTCTAAACTCTTCTCCATGGCTGGACCCCCAAATAATATTCCTTTACGTGCTAAGGGGTATCTAGAGAGTGGGATAGGTTTAAAAACTACCCTCACCCTAACGCGTACCCTAACCCTAACCCCTACCCTAACCCTAACGCATACCCTAATCCTAACCCGTACCCTAAACCGAGCCCTAACCCTAACACTAGCCCTAACCCTAACCCTAACCCATACCCTACGCCCTACCCGAACCCCTCCCCGAACCCTTATCGTAAGCCGTACCCTAACCCTCACCCTAACCCTAACCCTAACCCTAAGCTTCCCTTGACGGCTTCTGCATCCAATAGATTTCCTAAGCACTAGTGTTTTAAGGAACTGGTTAAAAAGAGAATCCTAATGTGATTTCTTGATAATGGGTGTGTTCCTTATCTTCTCCTCGTGTCTAAACTCTTCTCCATGGCTGGACCCCCAAATAATATTCCTTTACGTGCTAAGGGGTATCTAGAGAGTGTGATAGGTTTAATAACTACCCCCACCCTAACGAGTACTCTAACCCTAACCCCTACCCTAACCCTAACACGTACCCTAATCCTAACCCATACCCTAAACCGAGCCCTAACCCTAACACTAACCCTAACCCTAACCCTAACCCATACCCTACGTCCTACCCGAACCCCTCCCCGAACCCGTACCCTAAGCCATACCCTAACCCTCACCCTAACCCTAACACTAACTCTAAGCTACCCTTGACTGCTTCTGCTTCCAATAGATTTCCTAAGCACTAGTGTTTTAAGGAACAGGTTAAAAAGAGAATCCTAATGTGATTTCGTGATAATGGGTGTGTTCCTTATCTTCTCCTAGTGTCTAAACTCTTCTCCATGGCTGGACCCCCAATAATATTCCTGTACGTGCTAAGGGGTATCTAGAGAGTGGAATAGGTTTAATAACTACCCTCACCCTAACGCGTACACTAACCCTAACACGTACCCTAATCCTAACCCGTACCCTAAACCGAGCCCTAACCCTAACACTAACCCTAACCCTAACCCTAACCCATACCCTACGCCCTACCGGAACACCTCCCCGAACCAGTGCCCTAAGCCGTACCCTAACACTCACCCTAACCCTAACCCTAACCCTAAGCTACCCTTGACGGCTTCTGCCTCCAATAGATTTCCTAAGCACTAGTGTTTTAAGGAACAGGTTAAAAAGAGAATCCTAATGTGATTTCTTGATAATGGGTGTGTTCCTTATCTTCTCCTCGTGTCTAAACTCTTCTCCATGGATGGACCCCCAAATAATATTCCTTTATGTGCTAAGGGGTATCTAGAGAGTGTGATAGGTTTAATAACTACCCTCACCCTATCGCGTACCCTAACTCTAACCCCTACCCTAACCCTAACGCGTACCCTAATCCTAACCCGTACCCTAAACCGAGCCCTAACCCTAACACTAACCCTAACCCTAACCCTAACCCATACCCTACGCCCTACCCGAACCCCTCCCTGAACCAGTACCCTAAGCCATACCCTAACCCTCACCCTAACCCTAACACTAACCCTAAGCTACCCTTGACTGCTTCTGCCTCCAATAGATTTCCTAAGCACTAGTGTTTTAAGGAACAGGTTAAAAAGAGAATCCTAATGTGATTTCGTGATAATGGGTGTGTTCCTTATCTTCTCCTAGTGTCTAAACTCTTCTCCATGGCTGGACCCCCAATAATATTCCTGTACGTGCTAAGGGGTATCTAGAGAGTGTCATAGGTTTAATAACTACCCTGACCCTAACGCGTACACTAACCCTAACACGTACCCTAATCCTAACCTGTACCCTAAACCGAGCCCTAACCCTAACACTAACCCTAACCCTAACCCATACCCTACGCCCTACCCGAACCCCTCCCCGAACCCGTACCCTAAGCCATACCCTAACCCTCACCCTAACCCTAACCCTAACCCTAAGCTACCCTTGACTGCTTCTGCCTCCAATAGATTTCCTAAGCACTAGTGTTTTAAGGAACAGGTTAAAAAGAGAATCCTAATGTGATTTCTTGATAATGGGTGTGTTCCTTATCTTCTCCTCGTGTCTAAACTCTTCTCCATGGCTGGACCCCCAATAATATTCCTGTACGTGCTAAGGGGTATCTAGAGAGTGGAATAGGTTTAATAACTACCCTCACCCTAACGCGTACACTAACCCTAACACGTACCCTAATCCTAAACCGTACCCTAAACCGAGCCCTAACCCTAACACTAACCCTAACCCTAACCCTAACCCATACCCTACGCCCTACCCGAACACCTCCCCGAACCAGTGCCCTAAGCCGTACCCTAACCCTCACCCTAACCCTAACCCTAACCCTAAGCTACCCTTGACGGCTTCTGCCTCCAATAGATTTCCTAAGCACTAGTGTTTTAAGGAACATGTTAAAAAGAGAATCCTAATGTGATTTCTTGATAATGGGTGTGTTCCTTATCTTCTCCTCGTGTCTAAACTCTTCTCCATGGGTGGACCCCCAAATAATATTCCTTTATGTGCTAAGGGGTATCTAGAGAGTGTGATAGGTTTAATAACTACCCTCACCCTATCGCGTACCCTAACTCTAACCCCTACCCTAACCCTAATGCGTACCCTAATCCTAACCCGTACCCTAAACCGAGCCCTAACCCTAACACTAACCCTAACCCTAACCCTAACCCATACCCTACGCCCTACCCGAACCCCTCCCTGAACCAGTACCCTAAGCCATACCCTAACCCTCACCCTAACCCTAACACTAACCCTAAGCTACCCTTGACTGCTTCTGCCTCCAATAGATTTCCTAAGCACTAGTGTTTTAAGGAACAGGTTAAAAAGAGAATCCTAATGTGATTTCGTGATAATGGGTGTGTTCCTTATCTTCTCCTAGTGTCTAAACTCTTCTCCATGGCTGGACCCCCAATAATATTCCTGTACGTGCTAAGGGGTATCTAGAGAGTGTCATAGGTTTAATAACTACCCTGACCCTAACGCGTACACTAACCCTAACACGTACCCTAATCCTAACCTGTACCCTAAACCGAGCCCTAACCCTAACACTAACCCTAACCCTAACCCTAACCCATACCCTACGCCCTACCCGAACCCCTCCCCGAACCCTTATCGTAAGCCGTACCCTAACCCTCACCCTAACCCTAACCCTAACCCTAAGCTACCCTTGACTGCTTCTGCCTCCAATAGATTTCCTAAGCACTAGTGTTTTAAGGAACAGGTTAAAAAGAGAATCCTAATGTGATTTCTTGATAATGGGTGTGTTCCTTATCTTCTCCTCGTGTCTAAACTCTTCTCCATGGCTGGACCCCCAATAATATTCCTGTACGTGCTAAGGGGTATCTAGAGAGTGGGATAGGTTTAATAACTACCCTCACCCTAACGCGTACCCTAACCCTAACCCCTACCCTAACACTAACGCGTACCCTAATGCTAACCCGTACCCTAAACCGAGCCCTAACCCTAACCCTAGCCCTAACCCTAACCCTAACCCATACCCTACGCCCTACCCGAACCCCTCCCCGAACCCGTACCCTAAGCCGTACCCTAACCCTCACCCTAACCCTAACCCTAAACCTAAGCTACCCTTGACGGCTTCTGCCTCCAATAGATTTCCTAAGCACTAGTGTTTTAAGGAACAGGTTAAAAAGAGAATCCTAATGTGATTTCTTGATAATGGGTGTGTTCCTTATCTTCTCCTAGTGTCTAAACTCTTCTCCATGGCTGGACCCCCAAATAATATTCCTTTACGTGCTAACGGGTATCTAGAGAGTGGGATAGGTTTAATAACTAACCTCACCCTATCGCGTACCCTAACCCTAACACCTACCCTAACACTAACGCGTACCCTAATCCTAACCCGTACCCTAAACCGAGCCCTAACCCTAACACTAACCCTAACCCTAACCCTAACCCATACCCTACGCCCTACCCGAACCCCTCCCCGAACCCGTACCCTAAGCCATACCCTAACCCTCACCCTAACCCTAACCCTAACCCTAAGCTACCCTTGACTGCTTCTGCCTCCAATAGATTTCCTAAGCACTAGTGTTTTAAGGAACAGGTTAAAAAGAGAATCCTAATGTGATTTCTTGATAATGGGTGTGTTCCTTATATTCTCCTCGTGTCTAAACTCTTCTCCATGGCTGGACCCCCAAATAATATTCCTTTAAGTGCTAAGGGGTATCTAGAGAGTGGGATAGGTTTAATAACTACCCTCACCCTAACGCGTACCCTAACCCTAACCCCTACCCTAACACTAACGCGTACCCTAATCCTAACCCGTACCCTAAACCGAGCCCTAACCCTAACCCTAGCCCTAACCCTAACCCTAACCCATACCCTACGCCCTACCCGAACCCCTCCCCGAACCCGTACCCTAAGCCGTACCCTAACCCTCACCCTAACCCTAACACTAAACCTAAGCTACCCTTGACGGCTTCTGCCTCCAATAGATTTCCTAAGCACTAGTGTTTTAAGGAACAGGTTAAAAAGAGAATCCTAATGTGATTTCTTGATAATGGGTGTGTTCCTTATCTTCTCCTCGTGTCTAAACTCTTCTCCATGGCTGGACACCCAAATAATATTCCTTTATGTGCTAAGGGGTATCTAGAGAGTGTGATAGGTTTAATAACTACCCTCACCCTAACACGTACCCTAACCCTAACCCCTACCCTAACCCTAACGTGTTCCCTAATCCGAACCCGTACCTAAACCGAGCCCTAACCCTAACACTAACCCTAACCCTAACCCTAACAAATACCCTATGCCCTACCCGAACCCCTCCCCGAACCCGTACCCTAAGCCATACCCTATCCCTCACCCTAACCCTAACCCTAACCCTAAGCTACTCTTGACTGCTTCTGCCTCCAATAGATTTCCTAAGCACTAGTGTTTTAAGGAACAGTTTAAAAAGAGAATCCTAATGTGATTTCTTGATAATGGGTGTGTTCCTTATCTTCTCCTCGTGTCTAAACTCTTCTCCATGGCTGGACCCCCAAATAATATTCCTTTACGTGCTAAGGGGTATCTAGAGAGTGTGATAGGTTTAATAACTACCCTCACCCTAACGCGTACCCTAACCCTAACCCCTACCCTAACCCTAACGCGTACCCTAATCCTAACCCGTACCCTAAACCGAGCCCTAACCCTAACACTAGCCCTAACCCTAACCCTAACCCATACCCTACGCCCTACCCGAACCCCTCCCCGAACCCGTACCCTAAGCCGTACCCTAACCCTCACCCTAACCCTAACCCTAACCCTAAGCTACCCTTGACTGCTTCTGCCTCCAATAGATTTCCTAAGCACTAGTGTTTTAAGGAACAGGTTAAAAAGAGAATCCTAATGTGATTTCTTGATAATGGGTGTGTTCCTTATCTTCTCCTAGTGTCTAAACTCTTCTCCATGGCTGGACCCCCAATAATATTCCTGTACGTGCTAAGGGGTATCTAGAGAGTGGAATAGGTTTAATAACTACCCTCACCCTAACGCGTACACTAACCCTAACACGTACCCTAATCCTAACCCGTACCCTAAACCGAGCCCTAACCCTAACACTAACCCTAACCCTAACCCTAACCCATACCCTACGCCCTACCCGAACACCTCCCCGAACCAGTGCCCTAAGCCGTACCTTAACCCTCACCCTAACCCTAACCCTAACCCTAAGCTACCCTTGACTGCTTCTGCCTCCAATAGATTTCCTATGCACTAGTGTTTTAAGGAACATGTTAAAAAGAGAATCCTAATGTGATTTCGTGATAATGGGTGTGTTCCTTATCTTATCCTAGTGTCTAAACTCTTCTCCATGGCTGGACCCCCAATAATATTCCTGTACGTGCTAAGGGGTATCTAGAGAGTGGAATAGGTTTAATAACTACCCTCACCCTAACGCGTACACTAACCCTAACACGTACCCTAATCCTAACCCGTACCCTAAACCGAGCCCTAACCCTAACACTAACCCTAACCCTAACCCTAACCCATATCCTACGCCCTACCCGAACCCCTCCCCGAACCCTTATCGTAAGCCGTACCCTAACCCTCACCCTAACCCTAACCCTAACCCTAAGCTACCCTTGACGGCTTCTGCCTCCAAAAGATTTCCTAAGCACTAGTGATTTAAGGAACAGGTTAAAAAGAGAATTCTAATGTGATTTATTTATAATGGGTGTGTTCCTTATCTTCTCCTCGTGTCTAAACTCTTCTCCATGGCTGGACCCCCAAATAATATTCCTTTACGTGCTAAGGGGTATCTAGAGAGTGGGATAGGTTTAAAAACTACCCTCACCCTAACGCGTACCCTAACCCTAACCCCTACCCTAACCCTAACGCATACCCTAATCCTAACCCGTACCCTAAACCGAGCCCTAACCCTAACACTAGCCCTAACCCTAACCCTAACCCATACCCTACGCCCTACCCGAACCCCTCCCCGAACCCTTATCGTAAGCCGTACCCTAACCCTCACCCTAACCCTAACCCTAACCCTAAGCTTCCCTTGACGGCTTCTGCCTCCAATAGATTTCCTAAGCACTAGTGTTTTAAGGAACTGGTTAAAAAGAGAATCCTAATGTTATTTCTTGATAATGGGTGTGTTCCTTATCTTCTCCTCGTGTCTAAACTCTTCTCCATGGCTGGACCCCCAAATAATATTCCTTTACGTGCTAAGGGGTATCTAGAGAGTGTGATAGGTTTAATAACTACACCCACCCTAACGCGTACTCTAACCCTAACCCCTACCCTAACCCTAACACGTACCCTAATCCTAACCCGTACCCTAAACCGAGCCCTAACCCTAACACTAACCCTAACCCTAACCCTAACCCATACCCTACGCCCTACCCGAACCCCTCCCCGAACCCGTACCCTAAGCCATACCCTAACCCTCACCCTAACCCTAACCCTAACCCTAAGCTACCCTTGACTGCTTCTGCCTCCAATAGATTTCCTAAGCACTAGTGTTTTAAGGAACAGGTTAAAAAGAGAATCCTAATGTGATTTCTTGATAATGGGTGTGTTCCTTATATTCTCCTCGTGTCTAAACTCTTCTCCATGGCTGGACCCCCAAATAATATTCCTTTAAGTGCTAAGGGGTATCTAGAGAGTGGGATAGGTTTAATAACTACCCTCACCCTAACGCGTACCCTAACCCTAACCCCTACCCTAACACTAACGCGTACCCTAATCCTAACCCGTACCCTAAACCGAGCCCTAACCCTAACCCTAGCCCTAACCCTAACCCTAACCCATACCCTACGCCCTACCCGAACCCCTCCCCGAACCCGTACCCTAAGCCGTACCCTAACCCTCACCCTAACCCTAACCCTAAACCTAAGCTACCCTTGACGGCTTCTGCCTCCAATAGATTTCCTAAACACTAGTGTTTTAAGGAACAGGTTAAAAAGAGAATCCTAATGTGATTTCTTGATAATGGGTGTGTTCCTTATCTTCTCCTCGTGTCTAAACTCTTCTCCATGGCTGGACCCCCAAATAATATTCCTTTACGTGCTAAGGGGTATCTAGAGAGTGTGATAGGTTTAATAACTACCCCCACCCTAACGAGTACCCTAATCCTAACCCATACCCTAAACCGAGCCCTAACCCTAACACTAACCCTAACCCTAACCCTAACCCATACCCTACGTCCTACCCGAACCCCTCCCCGAACCCGTACCCTAAGCCATACCCTAACCCTCACCCTAACCCTAACACTAACCCTAAGCTACCCTTGACTGCTTCTGCTTCCAATAGATTTCCTAAGCACTAGTGTTTTAAGGAACAGGTTAAAAAGAGAATCCTAATGTGATTTCGTGATAATGGGTGTGTTCCTTATCTTCTCCTAGTGTCTAAACTCTTCTCCATGGCTGGACCCCCAATAATATTCCTGTACGTGCTAAGGGGTATCTAGAGAGTGGAATAGGTTTAATAACTACCCTCACCCTAACGCGTACACTAACCCTAACACGTACCCTAATCCTAACCCGTACCCTAAACCGAGCCCTAAACCTAACACTAACCCTAACCCTAACCCTAACCCATACCCTACGCCCTACCCGAACACCTCCCCGAACCAGTGCCCTAAGCCGTACCCTAACACTCACCCTAACCCTAACCCTAACCCTAAGCTACCCTTGACGGCTTCTGCCTCCAATAGATTTCCTAAGCACTAGTGTTTTAAGGAACATGTTAAAAAGAGAATCCTAATGTGATTTCTTGATAATGGGTGTGTTCCTTATCTTCTCCTCGTGTCTAAACTCTTCTCCATGGATGGACCCCCAAATAATATTCCTTTATGTGCTAAGGGGTATCTAGAGAGTGTGATAGGTTTAATAACTACCCTCACCCTATCGCGTACCCTAACTCTAACCCCTACCCTAACCCTAACGCGTACCCTAATCCTAACCCGTACCCTAAACCGAGCCCTAACCCTAACACTAACCCTAACCCTAACCCTAACCCATACCCTACGCCCTACCCGAACCCCTCCCTGAACCAGTACCCTAAGCCATACCCTAACCCTCACCCTAACCCTAACACTAACCCTAAGCTACCCTTGACTGCTTCTGCCTCCAATAGATTTCCTAAGCACTAGTGTTTTAAGGAACAGGTTAAAAAGAGAATCCTAATGTGATTTCGTGATAATGGGTGTGTTCCTTATCTTCTCCTAGTGTCTAAACTCTTCTCCATGGCTGGACCCCCAATAATATTCCTGTACGTGCTAAGGGGTATCTAGAGAGTGTCATAGGTTTAATAACTACCCTGACCCTAACGCGTACACTAACCCTAACACGTACCCTAATCCTAACCTGTACCCTAAACCGAGCCCTAACCCTAACACTAACCCTAACCCTAACCCTAACCCATACCCTACGCCCTACCCGAACCCCTCCCCGAACCCTTATCGTAAGCCGTACCCTAACCCTCACCCTAACCCTAACCCTAACCCTAAGCTACCCTTGACGGCTTCTGCCTCCAAAAGATTTCCTAAGCACTAGTGATTTAAGGAACAGGTTAAAAAGAGAATTCTAATGTGATTTATTGATAATGGGTGTGTTCCTTATCTTCTCCTCGTGTCTAAACTCTTCTCCATGGCTGGACCCCCAAATAATATTCCTTTACGTGCTAAGGGGTATCTAGAGAGTGGGATAGGTTTAAAAACTACCCTCACCCTAACGCGTACCCTAACCCTAACCCCTACCCTAACCCTAACGCATACCCTAATCCTAACCCGTACCCTAAACCGAGCCCTAACCCTAACACTAGCCCTAACCCTAACCCTAACCCATACCCTACGCCCTACCCGAACCCCTCCCCGAACCCTTATCGTAAGCCGTACCCTAACCCTCACCCTAACCCTAACCCTAACCCTAAGCTTCCCTTGACGGCTTCTGCCTCCAATAGATTTCCTAAGCCCTAGTGTTTTAAGGAACTGGTTAAAAAGAGAATCCTAATGTGATTTCTTGATAATGGGTGTGTTCCTTATCTTCTCCTCGTGTCTAAACTCTTCTCCATGGCTGGAACCCCAAATAATATTTCTTTACGTGCTAAGGGGTATCTAGAGAGTGTGATAGGTTTAATAACTACACCCATCCTAACGCGTACCCTAACCCTAACCCCTACCCTAACCCTAACACGTACCCTAATCCTAACCCGTACCCTAAACCGAGCCCTAACCCTAACACTAACCCTAACCCTAACCCTAACCCATACCCTACGCCCTACCCGAACACCTCCCCGAACCCGTACCCTAAGCCATACCCTAACCCTCACCCTAACCCTAACCCTAACCCTAAGCTACCCTTGACTGCTTCTGCCTCCAATAGATTTCCTAAGCACTAGTGTTTTAAGGAACAGGTTAAAAAGAGAATCCTAATGTGATTTCTTGATAATGGGTGTGTTCCTTATCTTCTCCTATTGTCTAAACTCTTCTCCATGGCTGGACCCCCAAATAATATTCCTTTACGTGCTAACGGGTATCTAGAGAGTGGGATAGGTTTAATAACTAACCTCACCCTATCGCGTACCCTAACCCTAACACCTACCCTAACACTAACGCGTACCCTAATCCTAACCCGTACCCTAAACCGAGCCCTAACCCTAACACTAACCCTAACCTTAACCCTAACCCATACCCTACGCCCTACCCGAACCCCTCCCCGAACCCGTACCCTAAGCCATACCCTAACCCTCACCCTAACCCTAACCCTAACCCTAAGCTACCCTTGACTGCTTCTGCCTCCAATAGATTTCCTAAGCACTAGTGTTTTAAGGAACAGGTTAAAAAGAGAATCCTAATGTGATTTCTTGATAATGGGTGTGTTCCTTATATTCTCCTCGTGTCTAAACTCTTCTCCATGGCTGGACCCCCAAATAATATTCCTTAAAGTGCTAAGGGGTATCTAGAGAGTGGGATAGGTTTAATAACTACCCTCAACCTAACGCGTACCCTAACCCTAACCCCTACCCTAACACTAACGCGTACCCTAATGCTAACCCGTACCCTAAACCGAGCCCTAACCCTAACCCTAGCCCTAACCCTAACCCTAACCCATACCCTACGCCCTACCCGAACCCCTCCCCGAACCCGTACCCTAAGCCGTACCCTAACCCTCACCCTAACCCTAACCCTAAAACTAAGCTACCCTTGACGGCTTCTGCCTCCAATAGATTTCCTAAGCACTAGTGTTTTAAGGAACAGGTTAAAAAGAGAATCCTAATGTGATTTCGTGATAATGGGTGTGTTCCTTATCTTCTCCTATTGTCTAAACTCTTCTCCATGGCTGGACCCCCAAATAATATTCCTTTACGTGCTAACGGGTATCTAGAGAGTGGGATAGGTTTAATAACTAACCTCACCCTATCGCGTACCCTAACCCTAACACCTACCCTAACACTAACGCGTACCCTAATCCTAACCCGTACCCTAAACCGAGCCCTAACCCTAACACTAACCCTAACCCTAACCCTAACCCATACCCTACGCCCTACCCGAACCCCTCCCCGAACCCGTACCCTAAGCCATACCCTAACCCTCACCCTAACCCTAACCCTAACCCTAAGCTACCCTTGACTGCTTCTGCCTCCAATAGATTTCCTAAGCACTAGTGTTTTAAGGAACAGGTTAAAAAGAGAATCCTAATGTGATTTCTTGATAATGGGTGTGTTCCTTATATTCTCCTCGTGTCTAAACTCTTCTCCATGGCTGGACCCCCAAATAATATTCCTTTAAGTGCTAAGGGGTATCTAGAGAGTGGGATAGGTTTAATAACTACCCTCACCCTAACGCGTACCCTAACCCTAACCCCTACCCTAACACTAACGCGTACCCTAATCCTAACCCGTACCCTAAACCGAGCCCTAACCCTAACCCTAGCCCTAACCCTAACCCTAACCCATACCCTACGCCCTACCCGAACCCCTCCCCGAACCCGTACCCTAAGCCGTACCCTAACCCTCACCCTAACCCTAACACTAAACCTAAGCTACCCTTGACGGCTTCTGCCTCCAATAGATTTCCTAAGCACTAGTGTTTTAAGGAACAGGTTAAAAAGAGAATCCTAATGTGATTTCTTGATAATGGGTGTGTTCCTTATCTTCTCCTCGTGTCTAAACTCTTCTCCATGGCTGGACCCCCAAATAATATTCCTTTATGTGCTAAGGGGTATCTAGAGAGTGTGATAGGTTTAATAACTACCCTCACCCTAACACGTACCCTAACCCTAACCCCTACCCTAACCCTAACGTGTTCCCTAATCCGAACCCGTACCTAAACCGAGCCCTAACCCTAACACTAACCCTAACCCTAACCCTAACAAATACCCTATGCCCTACCCGAACCCCTCCCCGAACCCGTACCCTAAGCCATACCCTAGCCCTCACCCTAACCCTAACCCTAACCCTAAGCTACTCTTGACTGCTTCTGCCTCCAATAGATTTCCTAAGCACTAGTGTTTTAAGGAACAGTTTAAAAAGAGAATCCTAATGTGATTTCTTGATAATGGGTGTGTTCCTTATCTTCTCCTCGTGTCTAAACTCTTCTCCATGGCTGGACCCCCAAATAATATTCCTTTACGTGCTAAGGGGTATCTAGAGAGTGTGATAGGTTTAATAACTACCCTCACCCTAACGCGTACCCTAACCCTAACCCCTACCCTAACCCTAACGCGTACCCTAATCCTAACCCGTACCCTAAACCGAGCCCTAACCCTAACACTAGCCCTAACCCTAACCCTAACCCATACCCTACGCCCTACCCGAACCCCTCCCCGAACCCGTACCCTAAGCCGTACCCTAACCCTCACCCTAACCCTAACCCTAACCCTAAGCTACCCTTGACTGCTTCTGCCTCCAATAGATTTCCTAAGCACTAGTGTTTTAAGGAACAGGTTAAAAAGAGAATCCTAATGTGATTTCTTGATAATGGGTGTGTTCCTTATCTTCTCCTAGTGTCTAAACTCTTCTCCATGGCTGGACCCCCAATAATATTCCTGTACGTGCTAAGGGGTATCTAGAGAGTGGAATAGGTTTAATAACTACCCTCACCCTAACGCGTACACTAACCCTAACACGTACCCTAATCCTAACCCGTACCCTAAACCGAGCCCTAACCCTAACACTAACCCTAACCCTAACCCTAACCCATACCCTACGCCCTACCCGAACACCTCCCCGAACCAGTGCCCTAAGCCGTACCTTAACCCTCACCCTAACCCTAACCCTAACCCTAAGCTACCCTTGACTGCTTCTGCCTCCAATAGATTTCCTATGCACTAGTGTTTTAAGGAACATGTTAAAAAGAGAATCCTAATGTGATTTCGTGATAATGGGTGTGTTCCTTATCTTATCCTAGTGTCTAAACTCTTCTCCATGGCTGGACCCCCAATAATATTCCTGTACGTGCTAAGGGGTATCTAGAGAGTGGAATAGGTTTAATAACTACCCTCACCCTAACGCGTACACTAACCCTAACACGTACCCTAATCCTAACCCGTACCCTAAACCGAGCCCTAACCCTAACACTAACCCTAACCCTAACCCTAACCCATATCCTACGCCCTACCCGAACCCCTCCCCGAACCCTTATCGTAAGCCGTACCCTAACCCTCACCCTAACCCTAACCCTAACCCTAAGCTACCCTTGACGGCTTCTGCCTCCAAAAGATTTCCTAAGCACTAGTGATTTAAGGAACAGGTTAAAAAGAGAATTCTAATGTGATTTATTTATAATGGGTGTGTTCCTTATCTTCTCCTCGTGTCTAAACTCTTCTCCATGGCTGGACCCCCAAATAATATTCCTTTACGTGCTAAGGGGTATCTAGAGGGTGGGATAGGTTTAAAAACTACCCTCACCCTAACGCGTACCCTAACCCTAACCCCTACCCTAACCCTAACGCATACCCTAATCCTAACCCGTACCCTAAACCGAGCCCTAACCCTAACACTAGCCCTAACCCTAACCCTAACCCATACCCTACGCCCTACCCGAACCCCTCCCCGAACCCTTATCGTAAGCCGTACCCTAACCCTCACCCTAACCCTAACCCTAACCCTAAGCTTCCCTTGACGGCTTCTGCCTCCAATAGATTTCCTAAGCACTAGTGTTTTAAGGAACTGGTTAAAAAGAGAATCCTAATGTGATTTCTTGATAATGGGTGTGTTCCTTATCTTCTCCTCGTGTCTAAACTCTTCTCCATGGCTGGACCCCCAAATAATATTCCTTTACGTGCTAAGGGGTATCTAGAGAGTGTGATAGGTTTAATAACTACACCCACCCTAACGCGTACTCTAACCCTAACCCCTACCCTAACCCTAACACGTACCCTAATCCTAACCCGTACCCTAAACCGAGCCCTAACCGTAACACTAACCCTAACCCTAACCCTAACCCATACCCTACGCCCTACCCGAACCCCTCCCCGAACCCGTACCCTAAGCCATACCCTAACCCTCACCCTAACCCTAACCCTAACCCTAAGCTACCCTTGACTGCTTCTGCCTCCAATAGATTTCCTAAGCACTAGTGTTTTAAGGAACAGGTTAAAAAGAGAATCCTAATGTGATTTCTTGATAATGGGTGTGTTCCTTATATTCTCCTCGTGTCTAAACTCTTCTCCATGGCTGGACCCCCAAATAATATTCCTTTAAGTGCTAAGGGGTATCTAGAGAGTGGGATAGGTTTAATAACTACCCTCACCCTAACGCGTACCCTAACCCTAACCCCTACCCTAACACTAACGCGTACCCTAATCCTAACCCGTACCCTAAACCGAGCCCTAACCCTAACCCTAGCCCTAACCCTAACCCTAACCCATACCCTACGCCCTACCCGAACCCCTCCCCGAACCCGTACCCTAAGCCGTACCCTAACCCTCACCCTAACCCTAACCCTAAACCTAAGCTACCCTTGACGGCTTCTGCCTCCAATAGATTTCCTAAACACTAGTGTTTTAAGGAACAGGTTAAAAAGAGAATCCTAATGTGATTTCTTGATAATGGGTGTGTTCCTTATCTTCTCCTCGTGTCTAAACTCTTCTCCATGGCTGGACCCCCAAATAATATTCCTTTACGTGCTAAGGGGTATCTAGAGAGTGTGATAGGTTTAATAACTACCCCCACCCTAACGAGTACACTAATCCTAACCCATACCCTAAACCGAGCCCTAACCCTAACACTAACCCTAACCCTAACCCTAACCCATACCCTACGTCCTACCCGAACCCCTCCCCGAACCCGTACCCTAAGCCATACCCTAACCCTCACCCTAACCCTAACACTAACCCTAAGCTACCCTTGACTGCTTCTGCTTCCAATAGATTTCCTAAGCACTAGTGTTTTAAGGAACAGGTTAAAAAGAGAATCCTAATGTGATTTCGTGATAATGGGTGTGTTCCTTATCTTCTCCTAGTGTCTAAACTCTTCTCCATGGCTGGACCCCCAATAATATTCCTGTACGTGCTAAGGGGTATCTAGAGAGTGGAATAGGTTTAATAACTACCCTCACCCTAACGCGTACACTAACCCTAACACGTACCCTAATCCTAACCCGTACCCTAAACCGAGCCCTAACCCTAACACTAACCCTAACCCTAACCCTAACCCATACCCTACGCCCTACCCGAACACCTCCCCGAACCAGTGCCCTAAGCCGTACCCTAACACTCACCCTAACCCTAACCCTAACCCTAAGCTACCCTTGACGGCTTCTGCCTCCAATAGATTTCCTAAGCACTAGTGTTTTAAGGAACATGTTAAAAAGAGAATCCTAATGTGATTTCTTGATAATGGGTGTGTTCCTTATCTTCTCCTCGTGTCTAAACTCTTCTCCATGGATGGACCCCCAAATAATATTCCTTTATGTGCTAAGGGGTATCTAGAGAGTGTGATAGGTTTAATAACTACCCTCACCCTATCGCGTACCCTAACTCTAACCCCTACCCTAACCCTAACGCGTACCCTAATCCTAACCCGTACCCTAAACCGAGCCCTAACCCTAACACTAACCCTAACCCTAACCCTAACCCATACCCTACGCCCTACCCGAACCCCTCCCTGAACCAGTACCCTAAGCCATACCCTAACCCTCACCCTAACCCTAACACTAACCCTAAGCTACCCTTGACTGCTTCTGCCTCCAATAGATTTCCTAAGCACTAGTGTTTTAAGGAACAGGTTAAAAAGAGAATCCTAATGTGATTTCGTGATAATGGGTGTGTTCCTTATCTTCTCCTAGTGTCTAAACTCTTCTCCATGGCTGGACCCCCAATAATATTCCTGTACGTGCTAAGGGGTATCTAGAGAGTGTCATAGGTTTAATAACTACCCTGACCCTAACGCGTACACTAACCCTAACACGTACCCTAATCCTAACCTGTACCCTAAACCGAGCCCTAACCCTAACACTAACCCTAACCCTAACCCTAACCCATACCCTACGCCCTACCCGAACCCCTCCCCGAACCCTTATCGTAAGCCGTACCCTAACCCTCACCCTAACCCTAACCCTAACCCTAAGCTACCCTTGACGGCTTCTGCCTCCAAAAGATTTCCTAAGCACTAGTGATTTAAGGAACAGGTTAAAAAGAGAATTCTAATGTGATTTATTGATAATGGGTGTGTTCCTTATCTTCTCCTCGTGTCTAAACTCTTCTCCATGGCTGGACCCCCAAATAATATTCCTTTACGTGCTAAGGGGTATCTAGAGAGTGCGATAGGTTTAAAAACTACCCTCACCCTAACGCGTACCCTAACCCTAACCCCTACCCTAACCCTAACGCATACCCTAATCCTAACCCGTACCCTAAACCGAGCCCTAACCCTAACACTAGCCCTAACCCTAACCCTAACCCATACCCTACGCCCTACCCGAACCCCTCCCCGAACCCTTATCGTAAGCCGTACCCTAACCCTCACCCTAACCCTAACCCTAACCCTAAGCTTCCCTTGACGGCTTCTGCCTCCAATAGATTTCCTAAGCACTAGTGTTTTAAGGAACTGGTTAAAAAGAGAATCCTAATGTGATTTCTTGATAATGGGTGTGTTCCTTATCTTCTCCTCGTGTCTAAACTCTTCTCCATGGCTGGAACCCCAAATAATATTTCTTTACGTGCTAAGGGGTATCTAGAGAGTGTGATAGGTTTAATAACTACACCCATCCTAACGCGTACCCTAACCCTAACCCCTACCCTAACCCTAACACGTACCCTAATCCTAACCCGTACCCTAAACCGAGCCCTAACCCTAACACTAACCCTAACCCTAACCCTAACCCATACCCTACACCCTACCCGAACACCTCCCCGAACCCGTACCCTAAGCCATACCCTAACCCTCACCCTAACCCTAACCCTAACCCTAAGCTACCCTTGACTGCTTCTGCCTCCAATAGATTTCCTAAGCACTAGTGTTTTAAGGAACAGGTTAAAAAGAGAATCCTAATGTGATTTCTTGATAATGGGTGTGTTCCTTATCTTCTCCTATTGTCTAAACTCTTCTCCATGGCTGGACCCCCAAATAATATTCCTTTACGTGCTAACGGGTATCTAGAGAGTGGGATAGGTTTAATAACTAACCTCACCCTATCGCGTACCCTAACCCTAACACCTACCCTAACACTAACGCGTACCCTAATCCTAACCCGTACCCTAAACCGAGCCCTAACCCTAACACTAACCCTAACCTTAACCCTAACCCATACCCTACGCCCTACCCGAACCCCTCCCCGAACCCGTACCCTAAGCCATACCCTAACCCTCACCCTAACCCTAACCCTAACCCTAAGCTACCCTTGACTGCTTATGCCTCCAATAGATTTCCTAAGCACTAGTGTTTTAAGGAACAGGTTAAAAAGAGAATCCTAATGTGATTTCTTGATAATGGGTGTGTTCCTTATATTCTCCTCGTGTCTAAACTCTTCTCCATGGCTGGACCCCCAAATAATATTCCTTAAAGTGCTAAGGGGTATCTAGAGAGTGGGATAGGTTTAATAACTACCCTCACCCTAACGCGTACCCTAACCCTAACCCCTACCCTAACACTAACGCGTACCCTAATGCTAACCCGTACCCTAAACCGAGCCCTAACCCTAACCCTAGCCCTAACCCTAACCCTAACCCATACCCTACGCCCTACCCGAACCCCTCCCCGAACCCGTACCCTAAGCCGTACCCTAACCCTCACCCTAACCCTAACCCTAAACCTAAGCTACCCTTGACGGCTTCTGCCTCCAATAGATTTCCTAAGCACTAGTGTTTTAAGGAACAGGTTAAAAAGAGAATCCTAATGTGATTTCTTGATAATGGGTGTGTTCCTTATCTTCTCCTATTGTCTAAACTCTTCTCCATGGCTGGACCCCCAAATAATATTCCTTTACGTGCTAACGGGTATCTAGAGAGTGGGATAGGTTTAATAACTAACCTCACCCTATCGCGTACCCTAACCCTAACACCTACCCTAACACTAACGCGTACCCTAATCCTAACCCGTACCCTAAACCGAGCCCTAACCCTAACACTAACCCTAACCCTAACCCTAACCCATACCCTACGCCCTACCCGAACCCCTCCCCGAACCCGTACCCTAAGCCATACCCTAGCCCTCACCCTAACCCTAACCCTAACCCTAAGCTACTCTTGACTGCTTCTGCCTCCAATAGATTTCCTAAGCACTAGTGTTTTAAGGAACAGTTTAAAAAGAGAATCCTAATGTGATTTCTTGATAATGGGTGTGTTCCTTATCTTCTCCTCGTGTCTAAACTCTTCTCCATGGCTGGACCCCCAAATAATATTCCTTTACGTGCTAAGGGGTATCTAGAGAGTGTGATAGGTTTAATAACTACCCTCACCCTAACGCGTACCCTAACCCTAACCCCTACCCTAACCCTAACGCGTACCCTAATCCTAACCCGTACCCTAAACCGAGCCCTAACCCTAACACTAGCCCTAACCCTAACCCTAACCCATACCCTACGCCCTACCCGAACCCCTCACCGAACCCGTACCCTAAGCCGTACCCTAACCCTCACCCTAACCCTAACCCTAACCCTAAGCTACCCTTGACTGCTTCTGCCTCCAATAGATTTCCTAAGCACTAGTGTTTTAAGGAACAGGTTAAAAAGAGAATCCTAATGTGATTTCTTGATAATGGGTGTGTTCCTTATCTTCTCCTATTGTCTAAACTCTTCTCCATGGCTGGACCCCCAAATAATATTCCTTTACGTGCTAACGGGTATCTAGAGAGTGGGATAGGTTTAATAACTAACCTCACCCTATCGCGTACCCTAACCCTAACACCTACCCTAACACTAACGCGTACCCTAATCCTAACCCGTACCCTAAACCGAGCCCTAACCCTAACACTAACCCTAACCCTAACCCTAACCCATACCCTACGCCCTACCCGAACCCCTCCCCGAACCCGTACCCTAAGCCATACCCTAACCCTCACCCTAACCCTAACCCTAACCCTAAGCTACCCTTGAATGCTTCTGCCTCCAATAGATTTCCTAAGCACTAGTGTTTTAAGGAACAGGTTAAAAAGAGAATCCTAATGTGATTTCTTGATAATGGGTGTGTTCCTTATATTCTCCTCGTGTCTAAACTCTTCTCCATGGCTGGACCCCCAAATAATATTCCTTAAAGTGCTAAGGGGTATCTAGAGAGTGGGATAGGTTTAATAACTACCCTCACCCTAACGCGTACCCTAACCCTAACCCCTACCCTAACACTAACGCGTACCCTAATGCTAACCCGTACCCTAAACCGAGCCCTAACCCTAACCCTAGCCCTAACCCTAACCCTAACCCATACCCTACGCCCTACCCGAACCCCTCCCCGAACCCGTACCCTAAGCCGTACCCTAACCCTCACCCTAACCCTAACCCTAAACCTAAGCTACCCTTGACGGCTTCTGCCTCCAATAGATTTCCTAAGCACTAGTGTTTTAAGGAACAGGTTAAAAAGAGAATCCTAATGTGATTTCTTGATAATGGGTGTGTTCCTTATCTTCTCCTATTGTCTAAACTCTTCTCCATGGCTGGACCCCCAAATAATATTCCTTTACGTGCTAACGGGTATCTAGAGAGTGGGATAGGTTTAATAACTAACCTCACCCTATCGCGTACCCTAACCCTAACACCTACCCTAACACTAACGCGTACCCTAATCCTAACCCGTACCCTAAACCGAGCCCTAACCCTAACACTAACCCTAACCCTAACCCTAACCCATACCCTACGCCCTACCCGAACCCCTCCCCGAACCCGTACCCTAAGCCATACCCTAACCCTCACCCTAACCCTAACCCTAACCCTAAGCTACCCTTGACTGCTTCTGCCTCCAATAGATTTCCTAAGCACTAGTGTTTTAAGGAACAGGTTAAAAAGAGAATCCTAATGTGATTTCTTGATAATGGGTGTGTTCCTTATCTTCTCCTCCTGTCTAAACTCTTCTCCATGGCTGGACCCCCAAATAATATTCCTTTATGTGCTAAGGGGTATCTAGAGAGTGTGATAGGTTTAATAACTACCCTCACCCTAACACGTACCCTAACCCTAACCCCTACCCTAACCCTAACGTGTTCCCTAATCCGAACCCGTACCTAAACCGAGCCCTAACCCTAACACTAACCCTAACCCTAACCCTAACAAATACCCTATGCCCTACCCGAACCCCTCCCCGAACCCGTACCCTAAGCCATACCCTAGCCCTCACCCTAACCCTAACCCTAACCCTAAGCTACTCTTGACTGCTTCTGCCTCCAATAGATTTCCTAAGCACTAGTGTTTTAAGGAACAGTTTAAAAAGAGAATCCTAATGTGATTTCTTGATAATGGGTGTGTTCCTTATCTTCTCCTCGTGTCTAAACTCTTCTCCATGGCTGGACCCCCAAATAATATTCCTTTACGTGCTAAGGGGTATCTAGAGAGTGTGATAGGTTTAATAACTACCCTCACCCTAACGCGTACCCTAACCCTAACCCCTACCCTAACCCTAACGCGTACCCTAATCCTAACCCGTACCCTAAACCGAGCCCTAACCCTAACACTAGCCCTAACCCTAACCCTAACCCATACCCTACGCCCTACCCGAACCCCTCCCCGAACCCGTACCCTAAGCCGTACCCTAACCCTCACCCTAACCCTAACCCTAACCCTAAGCTACCCTTGACTGCTTCTGCCTCCAATAGATTTCCTAAGCACTAGTGTTTTAAGGAACAGGTTAAAAAGAGAATCCTAATGTGATTTCTTGATAATGGGTGTGTTCCTTATCTTCTCCTCGTGTCTAAACTCTTCTCCATGGCTGGACCCCCAAATAATATTCCTTTACGTGCTAAGGGGTATCTGGAGAGTGGGATAGGTTTAATAACTAACCTCACCCTATCACGTACCCTAACCCTAACACCTACCCTAACACTAACGCGTACCCTAATCCTAACCCGTAGCCTAAACCGAGCCCTAACCCTAACACTAACCCTAACCATAACCCTAACCCATACCCTACGCCCTACCCGAACCCCTCCCCGAACCCGTACCCTAAGCCATACCCTAACCCTCACCCTAACCCTAACCCTAACCCTAACCCTAAGCTACCCTTGACTGCTTCTGCCTCCAATAGATTTCCTAAGCACTAGTGTTTTAAGGAACAGGTTAAAAAGAGAATCCTAATGTGATTTCGTGATAATGGGTGTGTTCCTTATCTTCTCCTAGTGTCTAAACTCTTCTCCATGGCTGGACCCCCAAATAATATTCCTTTACGTGCTAACGGGTATCTAGAGAGTGGGATAGGTTTAATATCTAACCTCACCCTATCGCGTACCCTAACCCTAACACCTACCCTAACACTAACGCGTACCCTAATCCTAACCCGTACCCTAAACCGAGCCCTAAACCTAACACTAACCCTAACCCTAACCCTAACCCATACCCTACGCCCTACCCGAACCCCTCCCCGAACCCGTACCCTAAGCCGTACCCTAACCCTCACCCTAACCCTAACCCTAACCCTAAGCTACCCTTGACGGCTTCTGCCTCCAATAGATTTCCTAAGCACTAGTGTTTTAAGGAACTGGTTAAAAACAGAATCCTAATGTGATTTCTTGATAATGGGTGTGTTCCTTATCTTCTCCTCGTGTCTAAACTCTTCTCCATGGCTGGACCCCCAAATAATATTCCTTTACGTGCTAAGGGGTATCTAGAGAGTGTGATAGGTTTAATAACTACACCCACCCTAACGCGTACCCTAACCCTAACCCCTACCCTAACCCTAACACGTACCCTAATCCTAACCCGTACCCTAAACCGAGCCCTAACCCTAACACTAACCCTAACGCTAATCCTAACCCATACCCTACGCACTACCCGAACCCCTCCCCGAACCCGTACCCTAAGCCATACCCTAACCCTCACCCTAACCCTAACCCTAACCCTAAGCTACCCTTGAGTGCTTCTGCCTCCAATAGATTTCCTAAGCACTAGTGTTTTAAGGAACAGGTTAAAAAGAGAATCCTAATGTGATTTCTTGATAATGGGTGTGTTCCTTATCTTCTCCTATTGTCTAAACTCTTCTCCATGGCTGGACCCCCAAATAATATTCCTTTACGTGCTAACGGGTATCTAGAGAGTGGGATAGGTTTAATAACTAACCTCACCCTATCGCGTACCCTAACCCTAACACCTACCCTAACACTAACGCGTACCCTAATCCTAACCCGTACCCTAAACCGAGCCCTAAACCTAACACTAACCCTAACCCTAACCCTAACCCATACCCTACGCCCTACCCGAACCCCTCCCCGAACCCGTACCCTAAGCCATACCCTAACCCTCACCCTAACCCTAACCCTAACCCTAAGCTACCCTTGACTGCTTCTGCCTCCAATAGATTTCCTAAGCACTAGTGTTTTAAGGAACAGGTTAAAAAGAGAATCCTAATGTGATTTCTTGATAATGGGTGTGTTCCTTATCTTCTCCTCGTGTCTAAACTCTTCTCCATGGCTGGACCCCCAAATAATATTCCTTTACGTGCTAAGGGGTATCTAGAGAGTGTGATAGGTTTAATAACTACCCCCACCCTAACGCGTACCCTAACCCTAACCCCTACCCTAACCCTAACGCGTACCCTAATCCTAACCCGTACCCTAAACCGAGCCCTAACCCTAACACTAACCCTATCCCTAACCCTAACCCATACCCTAGGCCCTACCCGAACCCCTCCCCGAACCCGTACCCTAAGCCATACCCTAACCCTCACCCTAACCCTAACCCTAACCCTAAGCTACCCTTGACTGCTTCTGCCTCCAATAGATTTCCTAAGCACTAGTGTTTTAAGGAACAGGTTAAAAAGAGAATCCTAATGTGATTTCTTGATAATGGGTGTGTTCCTTATCTTCTCCTAGTGTCTAAACTCTTCTCCATGGCTGGACCCCCAAATAATATTCCTTTACGTGCTAAGGGGTATCTAGAGAGTGGGATAGGTTTAATAACTAACCTCACCCTATCACGTACCCTAACCCTAACACCTACCCTAACACTAACGCGTACCCTAATCCTAACCCGTACCCTAAACCGAGCCCTAACCCTAACACTAACCCTAACCATAACCCTAACCCATACCCTACGCCCTACCCGAACCCCTCCCCGAACCCGTACCCTAAGCCATACCCTAACCCTCACCCTAACCCTAACCCTAACCCTAAACCTAACCCTAAGCTACCCTTGACTGCTTCTGCCTCCAATAGATTTCCTAAGCACTAGTGTTTTAAGGAACAGGTTAAAAAGAGAATCCTAATGTGATTTCTTGATAATGGGTGTGTTCCTTATCTTCTCCTATTGTCTAAACTCTTCTCCATGGCTGGACCCCCAAATAATATTCCTTTACGTGCTAACGGGTATCTAGAGAGTGGGATAGGTTTAATAACTAACCTCACCCTATCGCGTACCCTAACCCTAACACCTACCCTAACACTAACGCGTACCCTAATCCTAACCCGTACCCTAAACCGAGCCCTAAACCTAACACTAACCCTAACCCTAATCCTAACCCATACCCTACGCCCTACCCGAACCCCTCCCCGAACCCGTACCCTAAGCCGTACCCTAACCCTCACCCTAACCCTAACCCTAACCCTAAGCTACCCTTGACGGCTTCTGCCTCCAATAGATTTCCTAAGCACTAGTGTTTTAAGGAACTGGTTAAAAACAGAATCCTAATGTGATTTCTTGATAATGGGTGTGTTCCTTATCTTCTCCTCGTGTCTAAACTCTTCTCCATGGCTGGACCCCCAAATAATATTCCTTTACGTGCTAAGGGGTATCTAGAGAGTGTGATAGGTTTAATAACTACACCCACCCTAACGCGTACCCTAACCCTAACCCCTACCCTAACCCTAACACGTACCCTAATCCTAACCCGTACCCTAAACCGAGCCCTAACCCTAACACTAACCCTAACGCTAATCCTAACCCATACCCTACGCACTACCCGAACCCCTCCCCGAACCCGTACCCTAAGCCATACCCTAACCCTCACCCTAACCCTAACCCTAACCCTAAGCTACCCTTGACTGCTTCTGCCTCCAATAGATTTCCTAAGCACTAGTGTTTTAAGGAACAGGTTAAAAAGAGAATCCTAATGTGATTTCTTGATAATGGGTGTGTTCCTTATCTTCTCCTAGTGTCTAAACTCTTCTCCATGGCTGGACCCCCAAATAATATTCCTTTACGTGCCAACGGGTATCTAGAGAGTGGGATAGGTTTAATAACTAACCTCACCCTATCGCGTACCCTAACCCTAACACCTACCCTAACACTAACGCGTACCCTAATCCTAACCCGTACCCTAAACCGAGCCCTAACCCTAACACTAGCCCTAACCCTAACCCTAACCCATACCCTACGCCCTACCCGAACCCCTCCCCGAACCCGTACCCTAAGCCGTACCCTAACCCTCACCCTAACCCTAACCCTAACCCTAAGCTACCCTTGACTGCTTCTGCCTCCAATAGATTTCCTAAGCACTAGTGTTTTAAGGAACAGGTTAAAAAGAGAATCCTAATGTGATTTCTTGATAATGGGTGTGTTCCTTATCTTCTCCTCGTGTCTAAACTCTTCTCCATGGCTGGACCCCCAAATAATATTCCTTTACGTGCTAAGGGGTATCTAGAGAGTGGGATAGGTTTAATAACTAACCTCACCCTATCACGTACCCTAACCCTAACACCTACCGTAACACTAACGCGTACCCTAATCCTAACCCGTAGCCTAAACCGAGCCCTAACCCTAACACTAACCCTAACCATAACCCTAACCCATACCCTACGCCCTACCCGAACCCCTCCCCGAACCCGTACCCTAAGCCATACCCTAACCCTAACCCTCACCCTAACCCTAACCCTAACCCTAAGCTACCCTTGACTGCTTCTGCCTCCAATAGATTTCCTAAGCACTAGTGTTTTAAGGAACAGGTTAAAAAGAGAATCCTAATGTGATTTCTTGATAATGGGTGTGTTCCTTATCTTCTCCTAGTGTCTAAACTCTTCTCCATGGCTGGACCCCCAAATAATATTCCTTTACGTGCTAACGGGTATCTAGAGAGTGGGATAGGTTTAATAACTAACCTCACCCTATCGCGTACCCTAACCCTAACACCTACCCTAACACTAACGCGTACCCTAATCCTAACCCGTACCCTAAACCGAGCCCTAAACCTAACACTAACCCTAACCCTAACCCTAACCCATACCCTACGCCCTACCCGAACCCCTCCCCGAACCCGTACCCTAAGCCATACCCTAACCCTCACCCTAACCCTAACCCTATCCCTAAGCTACCCTTGACTGCTTCTGCCTAAAATAGATTTCCTAAGCACTAGTGTTTTAAGGAACAGGTTAAAAAGAGAATCCTAATGTGATTTCTTGATAATGGGTGTGTTCCTTATATTCTCCTCGTGTCTAAACTCTTCTCCATGGCTGGACCCCCAAATAATATTCCTTTAAGTGCTAAGGGGTATCTAGAGAGTGGGATAGGTTTAATAACTACCCTCACCCTAACGCGTACCCTAACCCTAACCCCTACCCTAACACTATCGCGTACCCTAATCCTAACCCGTACCCTAAACCGAGCCCTAACCCTAACCCTAGCCGAACCCTAACCCTAACCCATACCCTACGCCCTACCCGAACCCCTCCCCGAACCCGTACCCTAAGCCGTACCCTAACCCTCACCCTAACCCTAACCCTAACCCTAAGCTACCCTTGACGGCTTCTGCCTCCAATAGATTTCCTAAGCACTAGTGTTTTAAGGAACAGGTTAAAAAGAGAATCCTATTGTGATTTCTTGATAATGGGTGTGTTCCTTATCTTCTCCTCGTGTCTAAACTCTTCTCCATGGCTGGACCCCCAAATAATATTCCTTTATGTGCTAAGGGGTATCTAGAGAGTGTGATAGGTTTAATAACTACCCTCACCCTAACACGTACCCTAACCCTAACCCCTACCCTAACCCTAACGTGTTCCCTAATCCTAACCCGTACCTAAACCGAGCCCTAACCCTAAAACTAACCCTAACCCTAACCCTAACAAATACCCTATGCCCTACCCGAACCCCTCCCCGAACCCGTACCCTAAGCCATACCCTAGCCCTCACCCTAACCCTAACCCTAACCCTAAGCTACTCTTTACTGCTTCTGCCTCCAATAGATTTCCTAAGCACTAGTGTTTTAAGGAACAGGTTAAAAAGAGAATCCTAATGTGATTTCTTGATAATGGGTGTGTTCCTTATATTCTCCTCGTGTCTAAACTCTTCTCCATGGCTGGACCCCCAAATAATATTCCTTTACGTGCTAAGGGGTATCTAGAGAGTGTGATAGGTTTAATAACTACCCTCACCCTAACGCGTACCCTAACCCTAACCCCTACCCTAACCCTAACGCGTACCCTAATCCTAACCCGTACCCTAAACCGAGCCCTAACCCTAACACTAGCCCTAACCCTAACCCTAACCCATACCCTACGCCCTACCCGAACCCCTCCCCGAACCCGTACCCTAAGCCGTACCCTAACCCTCACCCTAACCCTAACCCTAACCCTAAGCTACCCTTGACTGCTTCTGCCTCCAATAGATTTCCTAAGCACTAGTGTTTTAAGGAACAGGTTAAAAAGAGAATCCTAATGTGATTTCTTGATAATGGGTGTGTTCCTTATCTTCTCCTCGTGTCTAAACTCTTCTCCATGGCTGGACCCCCAAATAATATTCCTTTACGTGCTAAGCGGTATCTAGAGAGTGTGATAGGTTTAATAACTACCCCCAACCTAACGCGTACCCTAACCCTAACCCCTACCCTAACCCTAACGCGTACCCTAATCCTAACCCGTACCCTAAACCGAGCCCTAACCCTAACACTAACCCTAACCCTAACCCTAACCCATACCCTAGGCCCTACCCGAACCCCTCCCCGAACCCGTACCCTAAGCCATACCCTAACCCTCACCCTAACCCTAACCCTAACCCTAACCCTAAGCTACCCTTGACGGCTTCTGCCTCCAATAGATTTCCTAAGCACTAGTGTTTTAAGGAACAGGTTAAAAAGAGAATCCTAATGTGATTTCTTGATAATGGGTGTGTTCCTTATCTTCTCCTAGTGTCTAAACTCTTCTCCATGGCTGGACCCCCAAATAATATTCCTTTACGTGCTAAGGGGTATCTAGAGAGTGGGATAGGTTTAATAACTAACCTCACCCTATCACGTACCCTAACCCTAACACCTACCCTAACACTAACGCGTACCCTAATCCTAACCCGTACCCTAAACCGAGCCCTAACCCTAACACTAACCCTAACCATAACCCTAACCCATACCCTACGCCCTACCCGAACCCCTCCCCGAACTCGTACCCTAAGCCATACCCTAACCCTCACCCTAACCCTAACCCTAACCCTAACCCTAACCCTAAGCTACCCTTGACTGCTTCTGCCTCCAATAGATTTCCTAAGCACTAGTGTTTTAAGTAACAGGTTAAAAAGAGAATCCTAATGTGATTTCTTGATAATGGGTGTGTTCCTTATATTCTCCTCGTGTCTAAACTCTTCTCCAAGGCTGGACCCCCAAATAATATTCTTTTACGTGCTAAGGGGTATCTAGAGAGTGTGATAGGTTTAATAACTACCCCCACCCTAACGCGTACCCTAACCCTAACCCCTACCCTAACCCTAACGCGTACCCTAACCCTAACCCCTACCCTAACCCTAACGCGTACCCTAATCCTAACCCGTACCCTAAACCGAGCCCTAACCCTAACACTAACCCTAACCCTAACCCTAACCCATACCCTACGCCCTACCCGAACCCCTCCCTGAACCCGTACCCTAAGCCATACCTTAACCCTCACCCTAACCCTAACACTAACCCTAAGCTACCCTTGACTGCTTCTGCCTCCAATAGATTTCCTAAGCACTAGTGTTTTAAGGAACAGGTTAAAAAGAGAATCCTAATGTGATTTCGTGATAATGGGTGTGTTCCTTATCTTCTCCTAGTGTCTAAACTCTTCTCCATGGCTGGAACCCCAATAATATTCCTGTACGTGCTAAGGGGTATCTAGAGAGTGGAATAGGTTTAATAACTACCCTCACCCTAACGCGTACACTAACCCTAACACGTACCCTAATCCTAACCCGTACCCTAAACCGAGCCCTAACCCTAACACTAACCCTAACCCTAACCCTAACCCATACCCTACGCCCTACCCGAACCCCTCCCCGAACCCGTGCCCTAAGCCGTACCCTAACCCTCACCCTAACCCTAACCCTAACCCTAAGCTACCCTTGACGGCTTCTGCCTCCAATAGATTTCCTAAGCACTAGTGTTTTAAGGAACATGTTAAAAAGAGAATCCTAATGTGATTTCTTGATAATGGGTGTGTTCCTTATCTTCTCCTCGTGTCTAAACTCTTCTCCATGGATGGACCCCCAAATAATATTCCTTTATGTGCTAAGGGGTATCTAGAGAGTGTGATAGGTTTAATAACTACCCTCACCCTATCGCGTACCCTAACCCTAACCCCAACCCTAACCCTAACGCGTACCCTAATCCTAACCCGTACCCTAAACCGAGCCCTAACCCTAACACTAACCCTAACCCTAACCCATACCCTACGCCCTACCCGAACCCCTCACCTAACCCGTACCCTAAGCCGTACCCTAACCCTAACCCTAATGCTAAGCTCCCCTTGACTGCTTCTGCCTGCAATAGATTTCCTAAACAGTAGTGTTTTAAAAAACAGGTTCAAAAGAGAATCCTAATGTGACTTCTTGATAATGGGTGTGTTCCTTATCTTATCCTGGTGTCTAAACTCTTCTCCATGGCTGGACCCCCAAATAATATTCTTTTACGTCCTAAGGGGTATCTAGAGAGTGGGATAGGTTTAATAACTACCCTCACCGTAACGCGTACCCTAACCCTAACCCCTACCCTAACCCTAACGCATACCCTAATCCTAACCCATACCATAAACCGAGACCTAACCCTAACACTAACAATAACCCTAACCCTAACCCATACCCTACGCCGTACCCGAACCCCTTCCCGAACCCGTACCCTAAGCCGTACCCTAACCCTCACCCTAACCCTAACCCTAACCCTAAGCTACCCTTGACTGCTTCTGCCTCCAATAGATTTCCTAAGCACTAGTGTTTTAAGGAACAGGTTAAAAAGAGAATCCTAATGTGATTTCGTGATAATGTGTGTGTTCCTTATCTTCTCCTAGTGTCTAAACTCTTCTCCATGGCTGGACCCCCAAATAATATTCCTTTACGTGCTAAGGGGTATCTAGAGAGTGGGATAGGTTTAATAACTACCCTCACCCTAACGCGTACACTAACCCTAACACGTACCCTAATCCTAACCCGTACCCTAAACCGAGCCCTAACCCTAACACTAAACCTAACCCTAACCCTAACCCATACCCTACGCCCTACCCGAACACCTCCCCGAACCAGTGCCCTAAGCCGTACCTTAACCCTCACCCTAACCCTAACCCTAACCCTAAGCTACCCTTGATTGCTTCTGCCTCCAATAGATTTCCTAAGCACTAGTGTTTTAAGGAACAGGTTAAAAAGAGAATCCTAATGTGATTTCGTGATAATGGGTGTGTTCCTTATCTTATCCTAGTGTCTAAACTCTTCTCCATGGCTGGACCCCCAATAATATTCCTGTACGTGCTAAGGGGTATCTAGAGAGTGGAATAGGTTTAATAACTACCCTCACCCTAACGCGTACACTAACCCTAACACGTACCCTAATCCTAACCCGTACCCTAAACCGAGCCCTAACCCTAACACTAACCCTAACCCTAACCCTAACCCATATCCTACGCCCTACCCGAACCCCTCCCCGAACCCTTATCGTAAGCCGTACCCTAACCCTCACCCTAACCCTAACCCTAACCCTAAGCTACCCTTGACGGCTTCTGCCTCCAAAAGATTTCCTAAGCACTAGTGATTTAAGGAACAGGTTAAAAAGAGAATTCTAATGTGATTTATTTATAATGGGTGTGTTCCTTATCTTCTCCTCGTGTCTAAACTCTTCTCCATGGCTGGACCCCCAAATAATATTCCTTTACGTGCTAAGGGGTATCTAGAGAGTGGGATAGGTTTAAAAACTACCCTCACCCTAACGCGTACCCTAACCCTAACCCCTACCCTAACCCTAACGCATACCCTAATCCTAACCCGTACCCTAAACCGAGCCCTAACCCTAACACTAGCCCTAACCCTAACCCTAACCCATACCCTACGCCCTACCCGAACCCCTCCCCGAACCCTTATCGTAAGCCGTACCCTAACCCTCACCCTAACCCTAACCCTAACCCTAAGCTTCCCTTGACGGCTTCTGCCTCCAATAGATTTCCTAAGCACTAGTGTTTTAAGGAACTGGTTAAAAAGAGAATCCTAATGTGATTTCTTGATAATGGGTGTGTTCCTTATCTTCTCCTCGTGTCTAAACTCTTCTCCATGGCTGGACCCCCAAATAATATTCCTTTACGTGCTAAGGGGTATCTAGAGAGTGTGATAGGTTTAATAACTACACCCACCCTAACGCATACTCTAACCCTAACCCCTACCCTAACCCTAACACGTACCCTAATCCTAACCCGTACCCTAAACCGAGCCCTAACCCTAACACTAACCCTAACCCTAACCCTAACCCATACCCTACGCCCTACCCGAACACCTCCCCGAACCCGTACCCTAAGCCATACCCTAACCCTCACCCTAACCCTAACCCTAACCCTAAGCTACCCTTGACTGCTTCTGCCTCCAATAGATTTCCTAAGCACTAGTGTTTTAAGGAACAGGTTAAAAAGAGAATCCTAATGTGATTTCTTGATAATGGGTGTGTTCCTTATCTTCTCCTATTGTCTAAACTCTTCTCCATGTCTGGACCCCCAAATAATATTCCTTTACGTGCTAACGGGTATCTAGAGAGTGGGATAGGTTTAATAACTAACCTCACCCTATCGCGTACCCTAACCCTAACACCTACCCTAACACTAACGCGTACCCTAATCCTAACCCGTACCCTAAACCGAGCCCTAACCCTAACACTAACCCTAACCCTAACCCTAACCCATACCCTACGCCCTACCCGAACCCCTCCCCGAACCTGTACCCTAAGCCATACCCTAACCCTCACCCTAACCCTAACCCTAACCCTAAGCTACCCTTGACTGCTTCTGCCTCCAATAGATTTCCTAAGCACTAGTGTTTTAAGGAACAGGTTAAAAAGAGAATCCTAATGTGATTTCTTGATAATGGGTGTGTTCCTTATATTCTCCTCGTGTCTAAACTCTTCTCCATGGCTGGACCCCTAAATAATATTCCTTTAAGTGCTAAGGGGTATCTAGAGAGTGGGATAGGTTTAATAACTACCCTCACCCTAACGCGTACCCTAACCCTAACCCCTACCCTAACACTAACGCGTACCCTAATCCTAACCCGTACCCTAAACCGAGCCCTAACCCTAACCCTAGCCCTAACCCTAACCCTAACCCATACCCTACGCCCTACCCGAACCCCTCCCCGAACCCGTACCCTAAGCCGTACCCTAACCCTCACCCTAACCCTAACACTAAACCTAAGCTACCCTTGACGGCTTCTGCCTCCAATAGATTTCCTAAGCACTAGTGTTTTAAGGAACAGGTTAAAAAGAGAATCCTAATGTGATTTCTTGATAATGGGTGTGTTCCTTATCTTCTCCTCGTGTCTAAACTCTTCTCCATGGCTGGACCCCCAAATAATATTCCTTTACGTGCTAACGGGTATCTAGAGAGTGGGATAGGTTTAATAACAAACCTCACCCTATCGCGTACCCTAACCCTAACACCTACCCTAACACTAACGCGTACCCTAATCCTAACCCGTACCCTAAACCGAGCCCTAACCCTAACACTAACCCTAACCCTAAACCTAACCCATACCCTACGCCCTACCCGAACCCCTCCCCGAACCCGTACCCTAAGCCATACCCTAACCCTCACCCTAACCCTAACCCTAACCCTAAGCTACCCTTGACTGCTTCTGCCTCCAATAGATTTCCTAAGCACTAGTGTTTTAAGGAACAGGTTAAAAAGAGAATCCTAATGTGATTTCTTGATAATGGGTGTGTTCCTTATATTCTCCTCGTGTCTAAACTCTTCTCCATGGCTGGACCCCCAAATAATATTCCTTTACGTGCTAAGGGGTATCTAGAGAGTGTGATAGGTTTAATAACTACCCCCACCCTAACGAGTACCCTAATCCTAACCCATACCCTAAACCGAGCCCTAACCCTAACACTAACCCTAACCCTAACCCTAACCCATACCCTACGTCCTACCCGAACCCCTCCCCGAACCCGTACCCTAAGCCATACCCTAACCCTCACCCTAACCCTAACACTAACCCTAAGCTACCCTTGACTGCTTCTGCCTCCAATAGATTTCCTAAGCACTAGTGTTTTAAGGAACAGGTTAAAAAGAGAATCCTAATGTGATTTCGTGATAATGGGTGTGTTCCTTATCTTCTCCTAGTGTCTAAACTCTTCTCCATGGCTGGACCCCCAATAATATTCCTGTACGTGCTAAGGGGTATCTAGAGAGTGGAATAGGTTTAATAACTACCCTCACCCTAACGCGTACACTAACCCTAACACGTACCCTAATCCTAACCCGTACCCTAAACCGAGCCCTAACCCTAACACTAACCCTAACCCTAACCCTAACCCATACCCTACGCCCTACCCGAACACCTCCCCGAACCAGTGCCCTAAGCCGTACCCTAACACTCACCCTAACCCTAACCCTAACCCTAAGCTACCCTTGACGGCTTCTGCCTCCAATAGATTTCCTAAGCACTAGTGTTTTAAGGAACATGTTAAAAAGAGAATCCTAATGTGATTTCTTGATAATGTGTGTGTTCCTTATCTTCTCCTCGTGTCTAAACTCTTCTCCATGGATGGACCCCCAAATAGTATTCCTTTATGTGCTAAGGGGTATCTAGAGAGTGTGATAGGTTTAATAACTACCCTCACCCTATCGCGTACCCTAACTCTAACCCCTACCCTAACCCTAACGCGTACCCTAATCCTAACCCGTACCCTAAACCGAGCCCTAACCCTAACACTAACCCTAACCCTAACCCTAACCCATACCCTACGCCCTACCCGAACCCCTCCCTGAACCAGTACCCTAAGCCATACCCTAACCCTCACCCTAACCCTAACACTAACCCTAAGCTACCCTTGACTGCTTCTGCCTCCAATAGATTTCCTAAGCACTAGTGTTTTAAGGAACAGGTTAAAAAGAGAATCCTAATGTGATTTCGTGATAATGGGTGTGTTCCTTATCTTCTCCTAGTGTCTAAACTCTTCTCCATGGCTGGACCCCCAATAATATTCCTGTACGTGCTAAGGGGTATCTAGAGAGTGTCATAGGTTTAATAACTACCCTGACCCTAACGCGTACACTAACCCTAACACGTACACTAATCCTAACCTGTACCCTAAACCGAGCCCTAACCCTAACACTAACCCTAACCCTAACCCTAACCCATACCCTACGCCCTACCCGAACCCCTCCCCGAACCCGTACCCTAAGCCATACCCTAACCCTCACCCTAACCCTAACCCTAACCCTAAGCTACCCTTGACTGCTTCTGCCTCCAATAGATTTCCTAAGCACTAGTGTTTTAAGGAACAGGTTAAAAAGAGAATCCTAATGTGATTTCTTGATAATGGGTGTGTTCCTTATCTTCTCCTCGTGTCTAAACTCTTCTCCATGGCTGGACCCCCAAATAATATTCCTTTAAGTGCTAAGGGGTATCTAGAGAGTGGGATAGGTTTAATAACTACCCTCACCCTAACGCGTACCCTAACCCTAACCCCTACCCTAACACTAACGCGTACCCTAATCCTATCCCGTACCCTAAACCGAGCCCTAACCCTAACCCTAGCCCTAACCCTAACCCTAACCCATACCCTACGCCCTACCCGAACCCCTCCCCGAACCCGTACCCTAAGCCGTACCCTAACCCTCACCCTAACCCTAACCCTAAACCTAAGCTACCCTTGACGGCTTCTGCCTCCAATAGATTTCCTAAACACTAGTGTTTTAAGGAACAGGTTAAAAAGAGAATCCTAATGTGATTTCTTGATAATGGGTGTGTTCCTTATCTTCTCCTCGTGTCTAAACTCTTCTCCATGGCTGGACCCCCAAATAATATTCCTTTACGTGCTAAGGGGTATCTAGAGAGTGTGATAGGTTTAATAACTACCCCCACCCTAACGAGTACCCTAATCCTAACCCATACCCTAAACCGAGCCCTAACCCTAACACTAACCCTAACCCTAACCCTAACCCATACCCTACGTCCTACCCGAACCCCTCCCCGAACCCGTACCATAAGCCATACCCTAACCCTCACCCTAACCCTAACACTATCCCTAAGCTACCCTTGACTGCTTCTGCCTCCAATAGATTTCCTAAGCACTAGTGTTTTAAGGAACAGGTTAAAAAGAGAATCCTAATGTGATTTCTTGATAATGGGTGTGTTCCTTATATTCTCCTCGTGTCTAAACTCTTCTCCATGGCTGGACCCCTAAATAATATTCCTTTAAGTGCTAAGGGGTATCTAGAGAGTGGGATAGGTTTAATAACTACCCTCACCCTAACGCGTACCCTAACCCTAACCCCTACCCTAACACTAACGCGTACCCTAATCCTAACCCGTACCCTAAACCGAGCCCTAACCCTAACCCTAGCCCTAACCCTAACCCTAACCCATACCCTACGCCCTACCCGAACCCCTCCCCGAACCCGTACCCTAAGCCGTACCCTAACCCTCACCCTAACCCTAACCCTAAACCTAAGCTACCCTTGACGGCTTCTGCCTCCAATAGATTTCCTAAGCACTAGTGTTTTAAGGAACAGGTTAAAAAGAGAATCCTAATGTGATTTCTTGATAATGGGTGTGTTCCTTATCTTCTCCTCGTGTCTAAACTCTTCTCCATGGCTGGACCCCCAAATAATATTCCTTTACGTGCTAACGGGTATCTAGAGAGTGGGATAGGTTTAATAACAAACCTCACCCTATCGCGTACCCTAACCCTAACACCTACCCTAACACTAACGCGTACCCTAATCCTAACCCGTACCCTAAACCGAGCCCTAACCCTAACACTAACCCTAACCCTAAACCTAACCCATACCCTACGCCCTACCCGAACCCCTCCCCGAACCCGTACCCTAAGCCATACCCTAACCCTCACCCTAACCCTAACCCTAACCCTAAGCTACCCTTGACTGCTTCTGCCTCCAATAGATTTCCTAAGCACTAGTGTTTTAAGGAACAGGTTAAAAAGAGAATCCTAATGTGATTTCTTGATAATGGGTGTGTTCCTTATATTCTCCTCGTGTCTAAACTCTTCTCCATGGCTGGACCCCCAAATAATATTCCTTTACGTGCTAAGGGGTATCTAGAGAGTGTGATAGGTTTAATAACTACCCCCACCCTAACGAGTACCCTAATCCTAACCCATACCCTAAACCGAGCCCTAACCCTAACACTAACCCTAACCCTAACCCTAACCCATACCCTACGTCCTACCCGAACCCCTCCCCGAACCCGTACCCTAAGCCATACCCTAACCCTCACCCTAACCCTAACACTAACCCTAAGCTACCCTTGACTGCTTCTGCCTCCAATAGATTTCCTAAGCACTAGTGTTTTAAGGAACAGGTTAAAAAGAGAATCCTAATGTGATTTCGTGATAATGGGTGTGTTCCTTATCTTCTCCTAGTGTCTAAACTCTTCTCCATGGCTGGACCCCCAATAATATTCCTGTACGTGCTAAGGGGTATCTAGAGAGTGGAATAGGTTTAATAACTACCCTCACCCTAACGCGTACACTAACCCTAACACGTACCCTAATCCTAACCCGTACCCTAAACCGAGCCCTAACCCTAACACTAACCCTAACCCTAACCCTAACCCATACCCTACGCCCTACCCGAACACCTCCCCGAACCAGTGCCCTAAGCCGTACCCTAACACTCACCCTAACCCTAACCCTAACCCTAAGCTACCCTTGACGGCTTCTGCCTCCAATAGATTTCCTAAGCACTAGTGTTTTAAGGAACATGTTAAAAAGAGAATCCTAATGTGATTTCTTGATAATGTGTGTGTTCCTTATCTTCTCCTCGTGTCTAAACTCTTCTCCATGGATGGACCCCCAAATAGTATTCCTTTATGTGCTAAGGGGTATCTAGAGAGTGTGATAGGTTTAATAACTACCCTCACCCTATCGCGTACCCTAACTCTAACCCCTACCCTAACCCTAACGCGTACCCTAATCCTAACCCGTACCCTAAACCGAGCCCTAACCCTAACACTAACCCTAACCCTAACCCTAACCCATACCCTACGCCCTACCCGAACCCCTCCCTGAACCAGTACCCTAAGCCATACCCTAACCCTCACCCTAACCCTAACACTAACCCTAAGCTACCCTTGACTGCTTCTGCCTCCAATAGATTTCCTAAGCACTAGTGTTTTAAGGAACAGGTTAAAAAGAGAATCCTAATGTGATTTCGTGATAATGGGTGTGTTCCTTATCTTCTCCTAGTGTCTAAACTCTTCTCCATGGCTGGACCCCCAATAATATTCCTGTACGTGCTAAGGGGTATCTCGAGAGTGTCATAGGTTTAATAACTACCCTGACCCTAACGCGTACACTAACCCTAACACGTACACTAATCCTAACCTGTACCCTAAACCGAGCCCTAACCCTAACACTAACCCTAACCCTAACCCTAACCCATACCCTACGCCCTACCCGAACCCCTCCCCGAACCCGTACCCTAAGCCATACCCTAACCCTCACCCTAACCCTAACCCTAACCCTAAGCTACCCTTGACTGCTTCTGCCTCCAATAGATTTCCTAAGCACTAGTGTTTTAAGGAACAGGTTAAAAAGAGAATCCTAATGTGATTTCTTGATAATGGGTGTGTTCCTTATCTTCTCCTCGTGTCTAAACTCTTCTCCATGGCTGGACCCCCAAATAATATTCCTTTAAGTGCTAAGGGGTATCTAGAGAGTGGGATAGGTTTAATAACTACCCTCACCCTAACGCGTACCCTAACCCTAACCCCTACCCTAACACTAACGCGTACCCTAATCCTATCCCGTACCCTAAACCGAGCCCTAACCCTAACCCTAGCCCTAACCCTAACCCTAACCCATACCCTACGCCCTACCCGAACCCCTCCCCGAACCCGTACCCTAAGCCGTACCCTAACCCTCACCCTAACCCTAACCCTAAACCTAAGCTACCCTTGACGGCTTCTGCCTCCAATAGATTTCCTAAACACTAGTGTTTTAAGGAACAGGTTAAAAAGAGAATCCTAATGTGATTTCTTGATAATGGGTGTGTTCCTTATCTTCTCCTCGTGTCTAAACTCTTCTCCATGGCTGGACCCCCAAATAATATTCCTTTACGTGCTAAGGGGTATCTAGAGAGTGTGATAGGTTTAATAACTACCCCCACCCTAACGAGTACCCTAATCCTAACCCATACCCTAAACCGAGCCCTAACCCTAACACTAACCCTAACCCTAACCCTAACCCATACCCTACGTCCTACCCGAACCCCTCCCCGAACCCGTACCATAAGCCATACCCTAACCCTCACCCTAACCCTAACACTATCCCTAAGCTACCCTTGACTGCTTCTGCCTCCAATAGATTTCCTAAGCACTAGTGTTTTAAGGAACAGGTTAAAAAGAGAATCCTAATGTGATTTCGTGATAATGGGTGTGTTCCTTATCTTCTCCTAGTGTCTAAACTCTTCTCCATGGCTGGACCCCCAATAATATTCCTGTACGTGCTAAGGGGTATCTAGAGAGTGGAATAGGTTTAATAACTACCCTCACCCTAACCCGTACACTAACCCTAACACGTACCCTAATCCTAACCCGTACCCTAAACCGAGCCCTAACCCTAACACTAACCCTAACCCTAACCCTAACCCATACCCTACGCCCTAGACGAACACCTCCCCGAACCAGTGCCCTAAGCCGTACCCTAACCCTCACCCTAACCCTAACCCTAACCCTAAGCTACCCTTGACGGCTTCTGCCTCCAATAGATTTCCTAAGCACTAGTGTTTTAAGGAACATGTTAAAAAGAGAATCCTAATGTGATTTCTTGATAATGGGTGTGTTCCTTATCTTCTCCTCGTGTCTAAACTCTTCTCCATGGATGGACCCCCAAATAATATTCCTTTATGTGCTAAGGGGTATCTAGAGAGTGTGATAGGTTTAATAACTACCCTCACCCTATCGCGTACCCTAACTCTAACCCCTACCCTAACCCTAACGCGTACCCTAATCCTAACCCGTACCCTAAACCGAGCCCTAACCCTAACACTAACCCTAACCCTAACCCTAACCCATACCCTACGCCCTACCCGAACCCCTCCCTGAACCAGTACCCTAAGCCATACCCTAACCCTCACCCTAACCCTAACACTAACCCTAAGCTACCCTTGACTGCTTCTGCCTCCAATAGATTTCCTAAGCACTAGTGTTTTAAGGAACAGGTTAAAAAGAGAATCCTAATGTGATTTCGTGATAATGGGTGTGTTCCTTATCTTCTCCTAGTGTCTAAACTCTTCTCCATGGCTGGACGCCCAATAATATTCCTGTACGTGCTAAGGGGTATCTAGAGAGTGTCATAGGTTTAATAACTACCCTGACCCTAACGCGTACACTAACCCTAACACGTACCCTAATCCTAACCTGTACCCTAAACCGAGCCCTAACCCTAACACTAACCCTAACCCTAACCCTAACCCATACCCTACGCCCTACCCGAACCCCTCCCCGAACCCTTATCGTAAGCCGTACCCTAACCCTCACCCTAACCCTAACCCTAACCCTAAACTACCCTTGACGGCTTCTGCCTCCAAAAGATTTCCTAAGCACTAGTGATTTAAGGAACAGGTTAAAAAGAGAATTCTAATGTGATTTATTGATAATGGGTGTGTTCCTTATCTTCTCCTCGTGTCTAAACTCTTCTCCATGGCTGGACCCCCAAATAATATTCCTTTACGTGCTAAGGGGTATCTAGAGAGTGGGATAGGTTTAAAAACTACCCTCACCCTAACGCGTACCCTAACCCTAACCCCTACCCTAACCCTAACGCATACCCTAATCCTAACCCGTAACCTAAACCGAGCCCTAACCCTAACACTAGCCCTAACCCTAACCCTAACCCATACCCTACGCCCTACCCGAACCCCTCCCCGAACCCTTATCGTAAGCCGTACCCTAACCCTCACCCTAACCCTAACCCTAACCCTAAGCTACCCTTGACTGCTTCTGCCTCCAATAGATTTCCTAAGCACTAGTGTTTTAAGGAACAGGTTAAAAAGAGAATCCTAATGTGATTTCTTGATAATGGGTGTGTTCCTTATCTTCTCCTATTGTCTAAACTCTTCTCCATGTCTGGACCCCCAAATAATATTCCTTTACGTGCTAACGGGTATCTAGAGAGTGGGATAGGTTTAATAACTAACCTCACCCTATCGCGTACCCTAACCCTAACACCTACCCTAACACTAACGCGTACCCTAATCCTAACCCGTACCCTAAACCGAGCCCTAACCCTAACACTAACCCTAACCCTAACCCTAACCCATACCCTACGCCCTACCCGAACCCCTCCCCGAACCTGTACCCTAAGCCATACCCTAACCCTCACCCTAACCCTAACCCTAACCCTAAGCTACCCTTGACTGCTTCTGCCTCCAATAGATTTCCTAAGCACTAGTGTTTTAAGGAACAGGTTAAAAAGAGAATCCTAATGTGATTTCTTGATAATGGGTGTGTTCCTTATATTCTCCTCGTGTCTAAACTCTTCTCCATGGCTGGACCCCTAAATAATATTCCTTTAAGTGCTAAGGGGTATCTAGAGAGTGGGATAGGTTTAATAACTACCCTCACCCTAACGCGTACCCTAACCCTAACCCCTACCCTAACACTAACGCGTACCCTAATCCTAACCCGTACCCTAAACCGAGCCCTAACCCTAACCCTAGCCCTAACCCTAACCCTAACCCATACCCTACGCCCTACCCGAACCCCTCCCCGAACCCGTACCCTAAGCCGTACCCTAACCCTCACCCTAACCCTAACCCTAAACCTAAGCTACCCTTGACGGCTTCTGCCTCCAATAGATTTCCTAAGCACTAGTGTTTTAAGGAACAGGTTAAAAAGAGAATCCTAATGTGATTTCTTGATAATGGGTGTGTTCCTTATCTTCTCCTCGTGTCTAAACTCTTCTCCATGGCTGGACCCCCAAATAATATTCCTTTACGTGCTAACGGGTATCTAGAGAGTGGGATAGGTTTAATAACTAACCTCACCCTATCGCGTACCCTAACCCTAACACCTACCCTAACACTAACGCGTACCCTAATCCTAACCCGTACCCTAAACCGAGCCCTAACCCTAACACTAACCCTAACCCTAAACCTAACCCATACCCTACGCCCTACCCGAACCCCTCCCCGAACCCGTACCCTAAGCCATACCCTAACCCTCACCCTAACCCTAACCCTAACCCTAAGCTACCCTTGACTGCTTCTGCCTCCAATAGATTTCCTAAGCACTAGTGTTTTAAGGAACAGGTTAAAAAGAGAATCCTAATGTGATTTCTTGATAATGGGTGTGTTCCTTATATTCTCCTCGTGTCTAAACTCTTCTCCATGGCTGGACCCCCAAATAATATTCCTTTACGTGCTAAGGGGTATCTAGAGAGTGTGATAGGTTTAATAACTACCCCCACCCTAACGAGTACCCTAATCCTAACCCATACCCTAAACCGAGCCCTAACCCTAACACTAACCCTAACCCTAACCCTAACCCATACCCTACGTCCTACCCGAACCCCTCCCCGAACCCGTACCCTAAGCCATACCCTAACCCTCACCCTAACCCTAACACTAACCCTAAGCTACCCTTGACTGCTTCTGCCTCCAATAGATTTCCTAAGCACTAGTGTTTTAAGGAACAGGTTAAAAAGAGAATCCTAATGTGATTTCGTGATAATGGGTGTGTTCCTTATCTTCTCCTAGTGTCTAAACTCTTCTCCATGGCTGGACCCCCAATAATATTCCTGTACGTGCTAAGGGGTATCTAGAGAGTGGAATAGGTTTAATAACTACCCTCACCCTAACGCGTACACTAACCCTAACACGTACCCTAATCCTAACCCGTACCCTAAACCGAGCCCTAACCCTAACACTAACCCTAACCCTAACCCTAACCCATACCCTACGCCCTACCCGAACACCTCCCCGAACCAGTGCCCTAAGCCGTACCCTAACACTCACCCTAACCCTAACCCTAACCCTAAGCTACCCTTGACGGCTTCTGCCTGCAATAGATTTCCTAAGCACTAGTGTTTTAAGGAACATGTTAAAAAGAGAATCCTAATGTGATTTCTTGATAATGTGTGTGTTCCTTATCTTCTCCTCGTGTCTAAACTCTTCTCCATGGATGGACCCCCAAATAGTATTCCTTTATGTGCTAAGGGGTATCTAGAGAGTGTGATAGGTTTAATAACTACCCTCACCCTATCGCGTACCCTAACTCTAACCCCTACCCTAACCCTAACGCGTACCCTAATCCTAACCCATACCCTAAACCGAGCCCTAACCCTAACACTAACCCTAACCCTAACCCTAACCCATACCCTACGCCCTACCCGAACCCCTCCCTGAACCAGTACCCTAAGCCATACCCTAACCCTCACCCTAACCCTAACACTAACCCTAAGCTACCCTTGACTGCTTCTGCCTCCAATAGATTTCCTAAGCACTAGTGTTTTAAGGAACAGGTTAAAAAGAGAATCCTAATGTGATTTCGTGATAATGGGTGTGTTCCTTATCTTCTCCTAGTGTCTAAACTCTTCTCCATGGCTGGACCCCCAATAATATTCCTGTACGTGCTAAGGGGTATCTAGAGAGTGTCATAGGTTTAATAACTACCCTGACCCTAACGCGTACACTAACCCTAACACGTACACTAATCCTAACCTGTACCCTAAACCGAGCCCTAACCCTAACACTAACCCTAACCCTAACCCTAACCCATACCCTACGCCCTACCCGAACCCCTCCCCGAACCCGTACCCTAAGCCATACCCTAACCCTCACCCTAACCCTAACCCTAACCCTAAGCTACCCTTGACTGCTTCTGCCTCCAATAGATTTCCTAAGCACTAGTGTTTTAAGGAACAGGTTAAAAAGAGAATCCTAATGTGATTTCTTGATAATGGGTGTGTTCCTTATATTCTCCTCGTGTCTAAACTCTTCTCCATGGCTGGACCCCCAAATAATATTCCTTTAAGTGCTAAGGGGTATCTAGAGAGTGGGATAGGTTTAATAACTACCCTCACCCTAACGCGTACCCTAACCCTAACCCCTACCCTAACACTAACGCGTACCCTAATCCTATCCCGTACCCTAAACCGAGCCCTAACCCTAACCCTAGCCCTAACCCTAACCCTAACCCATACCCTACGCCCTACCCGAACCCCTCCCCGAACCCGTACCCTAAGCCGTACCCTAACCCTCACCCTAACCCTAACCCTAAACCTAAGCTACCCTTGACGGCTTCTGCCTCCAATAGATTTCCTAAACACTAGTGTTTTAAGGAACAGGTTAAAAAGAGAATCCTAATGTGATTTCTTGATAATGGGTGTGTTCCTTATCTTCTCCTCGTGTCTAAACTCTTCTCCATGGCTGGACCCCCAAATAATATTCCTTTACGTGCTAAGGGGTATCTAGAGAGTGTGATAGGTTTAATAACTACCCCCACCCTAACGAGTACCCTAATCCTAACCCATACCCTAAACCGAGCCCTAACCCTAACACTAACCCTAACCCTAACCCTAACCCATACCCTACGTCCTACCCGAACCCCTCCCCGAACCCGTACCATAAGCCATACCCTAACCCTCACCCTAACCCTAACACTATCCCTAAGCTACCCTTGACTGCTTCTGCCTCCAATAGATTTCCTAAGCACTAGTGTTTTAAGGAACAGGTTAAAAAGAGAATCCTAATGTGATTTCGTGATAATGGGTGTGTTCCTTATCTTCTCCTAGTGTCTAAACTCTTCTCCATGGCTGGACCCCCAATAATATTCCTGTACGTGCTAAGGGGTATCTAGAGAGTGGAATAGGTTTAATAACTACCCTCACCCTAACGCGTACACTAACCCTAACACGTACCCTAATCCTAACCCGTACCCTAAACCGAGCCCTAACCCTAACACTAACCCTAACCCTAACCCTAACCCATACCCTACGCCCTAGACGAACACCTCCCCGAACCAGTGCCCTAAGCCGTACCCTAACCCTCACCCTAACCCTAACCCTAACCCTAAGCTACCCTTGACGGCTTCTGCCTCCAATAGATTTCCTAAGCACTAGTGTTTTAAGGAACATGTTAAAAAGAGAATCCTAATGTGATTTCTTGATAATGGGTGTGTTCCTTATCTTCTCCTCGTGTCTAAACTCTTCTCCATGGATGGACCCCCAAATAATATTCCTTTATGTGCTAAGGGGTATCTAGAGAGTGTGATAGGTTTAATAACTACCCTCACCCTATCGCGTACCCTAACTCTAACCCCTACCCTAACCCTAACGCGTACCCTAATCCTAACCCGTACCCTAAACCGAGCCCTAACCCTAACACTAACCCTAACCCTAACCCTAACCCATACCCTACGCCCTACCCGAACCCCTCCCTGAACCAGTACCCTAAGCCATACCCTAACCCTCACCCTAACCCTAACACTAACCCTAAGCTACCCTTGACTGCTTCTGCCTCCAATAGATTTCCTAAGCACTAGTGTTTTAAGGAACAGGTTAAAAAGAGAATCCTAATGTGATTTCGTGATAATGGGTGTGTTCCTTATCTTCTCCTAGTGTCTAAACTCTTCTCCATGGCTGGACGCCCAATAATATTCCTGTACGTGCTAAGGGGTATCTAGAGAGTGTCATAGGTTTAATAACTACCCTGACCCTAACGCGTACACTAACCCTAACACGTACCCTAATCCTAACCTGTACCCTAAACCGAGCCCTAACCCTAACACTAACCCTAACCCTAACCCTAACCCATAGCCTACGCCCTACCCGAACCCCTCCCCGAACCCTTATCGTAAGCCGTACCCTAACCCTCACCCTAACCCTAACCCTAACCCTAAGCTACCCTTGACGGCTTCTGCCTCCAAAAGATTTCCTAAGCACTAGTGATTTAAGGAACAGGTTAAAAAGAGAATTCTAATGTGATTTATTGATAATGGGTGTGTTCCTTATCTTCTCCTCGTGTCTAAACTCTTCTCCATGGCTGGACCCCCAAATAATATTCCTTTACGTGCTAAGGGGTATCTAGAGAGTGGGATAGGTTTAAAAACTACCCTCACCCTAACGCGTACCCTAACCCTAACCCCTACCCTAACCCTAACGCATACCCTAATCCTAACACGTAACCTAAACCGAGCCCTAACCCTAACACTAGCCCTAACCCTAACCCTAACCCATACCCTACGCCCTACCCGAACCCCTCCCCGAACCCTTATCGTAAGCCGTACCCTAACCCTCACCCTAACCCTAACCCTAACCCTAAGCTTCCCTTGAAGGCTTCTGCCTCCAATAGATTTCCTAAGCACTAGTGTTTTAAGGAACTGGTTAAAAAGAGAATCCTAATGTGATTTCTTGATAATGGGTGTGTTCCTTATCTTCTCCTCGTGTCTAAACTCTTCTCCATGGCTGGACCCCCAAATAATATTTCTTTACGTGCTAAGGGGTATCTAGAGAGTGTGATAGGTTTAATAACTACACCCATCCTAACGCGTACCCTAACCCTAACCCCTACCCTAACCCTAACACGTACCCTAATCCTAACCCGTACCCTAAACCGAGCCCTAACCCTAACACTAACCCTAACCCTAACCCTAACCCATACCCTACGCCCTACCCGAACACCTCCCCGAAACCGTACCCTAAGCCATACCCTAACCCTCACCCTAACCCTAACCCTAACCCTAAGCTACCCTTGACTGCTTCTGCCTCCAATAGATTTCCTAAGCACTAGTGTTTTAAGGAACAGGTTAAAAAGAGAATCCTAATGTGATTTCTTGATAATGGGTGTGTTCCTTATCTTCTCCTATTGTCTAAACTCTTCTCCATGGCTGGACCCCCAAATAATATTCCTTTACGTGCTAACGGGTATCTAGAGAGTGGGATAGGTTTAATAACTAACCTCACCCTATCGCGTACCCTAACCCTAACACCTACCCTAACACTAACGCGTACCCTAATCCTAACCCGTACCCTAAACCGAGCCCTAACCCTAACACTAACCCTAACCCTAACCCTAACCCATACCCTACGCCCTACCCGAACCCCTCCCCGAACCCGTACCCTAAGCCATACCCTAACCCTCACCCTAACCCTAACCCTAACCCTAAGCTACCCTTGACTGCTTCTGCCTCCAATAGATTTCCTAAGCACTAGTGTTTTAAGGAACAGGTTAAAAAGAGAATCCTAATGTGATTTCTTGATAATGGGTGTGTTCCTTATATTCTCCTCGTGTCTAAACTCTTCTCCATGGCTGGACCCCCAAATAATATTCCTTAAAGTGCTAAGGGGTATCTAGAGAGTGGGATAGGTTTAATAACTACCCTCACCCTAACGCGTACCCTAACCCTAACCCCTACCCTAACACTAACGCGTACCCTAATGCTAACCCGTACCCTAAACCGAACCCTAACCCTAACCCTAGCCCTAACCCTAACCCTAACCCATACCCTACGCCCTACCCGAACCCCTCCCCGAACCCGTACCCTAAGCCGTACCCTAACCCTCACCCTAACCCTAACCCTAAACCTAAGCTACCCTTGACGGCTTCTGCCTCCAATAGATTTCCTAAGCACTAGTGTTTTAAGGAACAGGTTAAAAAGAGAATCCTAATGTGATTTCTTGATAATGGGTGTGTTCCTTATCTTCTCCTCGTGTCTAAACTCTTCTCCATGGCTGGACCCCCAAATAATATTCCTTTATGTGCTAACGGGTATCTAGAGAGTGGGATAGGTTTAATAACTAACCTCACCCTATCGCGTACCCTAACCCTAACACCTACCCTAACACTAACGCGTACCCTAATCCTAACCCGTACCCTAAACCGAGCCCTAACCCTAACACTAACCCTAACCCTAACCCTAACCCATACCCTACGCCCTACCCGAACCCCTCCCCGAACCCGTACCCTAAGCCATACCCTAACCCTCACCCTAACCCTAACCCTAACCGTAAGCTACCCTTGACTGCTTCTGCCTCCAATAGATTTCCTAAGCACTAGTGTTTTAAGGAACAGGTTAAAAAGAGAATTCTAATGTGATTTCTTGATAATGGGTGTGTTCCTTATATTCTCCTCGTGTCTAAACTCTTCTCCATGGCTGGACCCCCAAATAATATTCCTTTAAGTGCTAAGGGGTATATAGAGAGTGGGATAGGTTTAATAACTACCCTCACCCTAACGCGTACCCTAACCCTAACCCCTACCCTAACACTAACGCGTACCCTAATCCTAACCCGTACCCTAAACCGAGCCCTAACCCTAACCCTAGCCCTAACCCTAACCCTAACCCATACCCTACGCCCTACCCGAACCCCTCCCCGAACCCGTACCCTAAGCCGTACCCTAACCCTCACCCTAACCCTAACCCTAAACCTAAGCTACCCTTGACGGCTTCTGCCTCCAATAGATTTCCTAAACACTAGTGTTTTAAGGAACAGGTTAAAAAGAGAATCCTAATGTGATTTCTTGATAATGGGTGTGTTCCTTATCTTCTCCTCGTGTCTAAACTCTTCTCCATGGCTGGACCCACAAATAATATTCCTTTACGTGCTAAGGGGTATCTAGAGAGTGTGATAGGTTTAATAACTACCCCCATCCTAACGCGTACCCTAACCCTAACCCCTACCCTAACCCTAACGCGTACCCTAATCCTAACCTGTAACCTAAACCGAGCCCTAACCCTAACACTAACCCTAACCCTAACCCTAACCCATACCCTACGCCCTATCCGAACCCCTCCCCGAACCCGTACCCTAAGCCATACCCTAACCCTCACCCTAACCCTAACCCTAACCCTAAGCTACCCTTGACTGCTTCTCCCTCCAATAGATTTCCTAAGCACTAGTGTTTTAAGGAACAGGTTAAAAAGAGAATCCTAATGTGATTTCTTGATAATGGGTGTGTTCCTTATCTTCTCCTAGTGTCTAAACTCTTCTCCATGGCTGGACCCCCAAATAATATTCCTTTACGTGCTAAGGGGTATCTACAGAGTGGGATAGGTTTAATAACTAACCTCAGCCTATCGCGTACCCTAACCCTAACACCTACCCTAACACTAACGCGTACCCTAATCCTAAACCGTACCCTATACCGAGCCCTAACCCTAACACTAACCGTAACCATAACCCTAATCCATAACCTACGCCCTACCCGAACCCCTCCCCGAACCCGTACCCTAAGCCGTACCCTAACCCTCACCCTAACCCTAACCCTAAACCTAAGCTACCCTTGACGGCTTCTGCCTCCAATAGATTTCCTAAACACTAGTGTTTTAAGGAACAGGTTAAAAAGAGAATCCTAATGTGATTTCTTGATAATGGGTGTGTTCCTTATCTTCTCCTCGTGTCTAAACTCTTCTCCAAGGCTGGACCCCCAAATAATATTCTTTTACGTGCTAAGGGGTATCTAGAGAGTGTGATAGGTTTAATAACTACCCCCACCCTAACGCGTACCCTAACCCTAACCCCTACCCTAACCCTAACGCGTACCCTAATCCTAACCCGTACCCTAAACCGAGCCCTAACCCTAACACTAACCCTAACCCTAACCCTAACCCATACCCTACGCCCTACCCGAACCCCTCCCTGAACCCGTACCCTAAGCCATACCCTAACCCTCACCCTAACCCTAACACTAACCCTAAGCTACCCTTGACTGCTTCTGCCTCCAATAGATTTCCTAAGCACTAGTGTTTTAAGGAACAGGTTAAAAAGAGAATCCTAATGTGATTTCGTGATAATGGGTGTGTTCCTTATCTTCTCCTTGTGTCTAAACTCTTCTCCATGGCTGGACCCCCAATAATATTCCTGTACGTGCTAAGGGGTATCTAGAGAGTGGAATAGGTTTAATAACTACCCTCACCCTAACGCGTACACTAACCCTAACACGTACCCTAATCCTAACCCGTACCCTAAACCGAGCCCTAACCCTAACAATAACCCTAACCCTAACCCTAACCCATACCCTACGCCCTACCCGAACCCCTCCCCGAACCCGTGCCCTAAGCCGTACCCTAACCCTAACCCTAACCCTAAGCTACCCTTGACGGCTTCTGCCTCCAATAGATTTCCTAAGCACTAGTGTTTTAAGGAACATGTTAAAAAGAGAATCCTAATGTGATTTCTTGATAATGGGTGTGTTCCTTATCTTCTCCTCGTGTCTAAACTCTTCTCCATGGATGGACCCCCAAATAATATTCCTTTATGTGCTAAGGGGTATCTAGAGAGTGTGATAGGTTTAATAACTACCCTCACCCTATCGCGTACCCTAACCCTAACCCCAACCCTAACCCTAACGCGTACCCTAATCCTAACCCGTACCCTAAACCGAGCCCTAATCCTAACACTAACCCTAACCCTAACCCATACCCTACGCCCTACCCGAACCCCTCACCTAACCCGTACCCTAAGCCGTACCCTAACCCTACCCCTAATGCTAAGCTACCCTTGACTGCTTCTGCCTGCAATAGATTTCCTAAACAGTAGTGTTTTAAAAAACAGGTTCAAAAGAGAATCCTAATGTGACTTCTTGATAATGGGTGTGTTCCTTATCTTATCCTGGTGTCTAAACTCTTCTCCATGGCTGGACCCCCAAATAATATTCTTTTACGTCCTAAGGGGTATCTAGAGAGTGGGATAGGTTGAATAACTACCCTCACCCTAACGCGTACCCTAACCCTAACCCCTACGCTAACCCTAACGCATACCCTAATCCTAACCCATACCATAAACCGAGACCTAACCCTAACACTAACAATAACCCTAACCCTAACCCATACCCTACGCCGTACCCGAACCCCTTCCCGAACCCGTACCCTAAGCCGTACCCTAACCCTCACCCTAACCCTAACCCTAACCCTAAGCTACCCTTGACTGCTTCTGCCTCCAATAGATTTCCTAAGCACTAGTGTTTTAAGGAACAGGTTAAAAAGAGAATCCTAATGTGATTTCGTGATAATGGGTGTGTTCCTTATCTTCTCCTAGTGTCTAAACTCTTCTCCATGGCTGGACCCCCAAATAATATTCCTTTACGTGCTAAGGGGTATCTAGAGAGTGGGATAGGTTTAATAACTACCCTCACCCTAACGCGTAACCTAACCCTAACCGCTATCCTAACCCTAACGAGTACCCTAATCCTAACCCATACCCTAAACCGAGCCCTAACCCTAACACTAACCCTAACCCTAACCCTAACCCATACCCTACGCCCTACCCGAATCCCTCCCCGAACCCGTACCCTAAACCGTACCCTAACCCTCACCCTAACCCTAACCCTAACCCTAAGCTACCCTTGAGTGCTTCTGCCTCCAATAGATTCCCTAACCACTAGTGTTTTAAGGAACAGTTTAAAAAGAGAATCATATTGTGATTTCTTGATAATGGGTGTGTTCCTTATCTTCTCCTAGTGTCTAAACCCTTCTCCATGGCTGGACCCCCAAATAATATTCCTTTACGTGCTAAGGGGTATCTAGAGAGTGTGATAGGTTTAATAACTACCCCCACCCTAACGCGTACCCTAACCCTAACCACTACCCTAACACTAACGCGTACACTAATCCTAACCCGTACCCTAAACCGAGCCCTAACCCTAACACTAACCCTAACCCTAACCCTAACCCATACCCTACGCCCTACCCGAACCCCTCCCCGAACCCGTACCCTAAGCCATACCCTAACCCTCACCCTAACCCTAACCCTAACCCTAAGCTACCCTTGACTGCTTCTTCCTCCAATAGATTTCCTAAGCACTAGTGTTTTAAGGAACAGGTTAAAAAGAGAATCCTTATGTGATTTCGTGATAATGTGTGTGTTCCTTATCTTCTCCTAGTGTCTAAACTCTTCTCTATGGCTGGACCCCCAATAATATTCCTGTACGTGCTAAGGGGTATCTAGAGAGTGGGATAGGTTTAATAACTACCCTCACCCTAACGCGTACACTAACCCTAACGCGTACCCTAATCCTAACCCGTACCCTAAACCGAGCCCTAACCCTAACACTAACCCTAACCCTAACCCTAACCCATACCCTACGCCCTACCCGAACCCCTCCCCGAACCCGTACCCTAAGCCATACCCTAACCCTCACCCTAACCCTAACCCTAACCCTAAGCTACCCTTGACTGCTTCTGCCTCCAATAGATTTCCTAAGCACTAGTGTTTTAAGGAACAGGTTAAAAAGAGAATCCTAATGTGATTTCTTGATAATGGGTGTGTTCCTTATATTCTCCTCGTGTCTAAACTCTTCTCCATGGCTGGACCCCCAAATAATATTCCTTTAAGTGCTAAGGGGTATCTAGAGAGTGGGATAGGTTTAATAACTACCCTCACCCTAACGCGTACCCTAACCCTAACCCCTACCCTAACACTAACGCGTACCCTAATCCTATCCCGTACCCTAAACCGAGCCCTAACCCTAACCCTAGCCCTAACCCTAACCCTAACCCATACCCTACGCCCTACCCGAACCCCTCCCCGAACCCGTACCCTAAGCCGTACCCTAACCCTCACCCTAACCCTAACCCTAAACCTAAGCTACCCTTGACGGCTTCTGCCTCCAATAGATTTCCTAAACACTAGTGTTTTAAGGAACAGGTTAAAAAGAGAATCCTAATGTGATTTCTTGATAATGGGTGTGTTCCTTATCTTCTCCTCGTGTCTAAACTCTTCTCCATGGCTGGACCCCCAAATAATATTCCTTTACGTGCTAAGGGGTATCTAGAGAGTGTGATAGGTTTAATAACTACCCCCATCCTAACGCGTACCCTAACCCTAACCCCTACCCTAACCCTAACGCGTACCCTAATCCTAACCTGTAACCTAAACCGAGCCCTAACCCTAACACTAACCCTAACCCTAACCCTAACCCATACCCTACGCCCTATCCGAACCCCTCCCCGAACCCGTACCCTAAGCCATACCCTAACCCTCACCCTAACCCTAACCCTAACCCTAAGCTACCCTTGACTGCTTCTCCCTCCAATAGATTTCCTAAGCACTAGTGTTTTAAGGAACAGGTTAAAAAGAGAATCCTAATGTGATTTCTTGATAATGGGTGTGTTCCTTATCTTCTCCTAGTGTCTAAACTCTTCTCCATGGCTGGACCCCCAAATAATATTCCTTTACGTGCTAAGGGGTATCTACAGAGTGGGATAGGTTTAATAACTAACCTCAGCCTATCGCGTACCCTAACCCTAACACCTACCCTAACACTAACGCGTACCCTAATCCTAAACCGTACCCTATACCGAGCCCCAACCCTAACACTAACCGTAACCATAACCCTAATCCATAACCTACGCCCTACCCGAACCCCTCCCCGAACCCGTACCCTAAGCCGTACCCTAACCCTCACCCTAACCCTAACCCTAAACCTAAGCTACCCTTGACGGCTTCTGCCTCCAATAGATTTCCTAAACACTAGTGTTTTAAGGAACAGGTTAAAAAGAGAATCCTAATGTGATTTCTTGATAATGGGTGTGTTCCTTATCTTCTCCTCGTGTCTAAACTCTTCTCCAAGGCTGGACCCCCAAATAATATTCTTTTACGTGCTAAGGGGTATCTAGAGAGTGTGATAGGTTTAATAACTACCCCCACCCTAACGCGTACCCTAACCCTAACCCCTACCCTAACCCTAACGCGTACCCTAATCCTAACCCGTACCCTAAACCGAGCCCTAACCCTAACACTAACCCTAACCCTAACCCTAACCCATACCCTACGCCCTACCCGAACCCCTCCCTGAACCCGTACCCTAAGCCATACCCTAACCCTCACCCTAACCCTAACACTAACCCTAAGCTACCCTTGACTGCTTCTGCCTCCAATAGATTTCCTAAGCACTAGTGTTTTAAGGAACAGGTTAAAAAGAGAATCCTAATGTGATTTCGTGATAATGGGTGTGTTCCTTATCTTCTCCTTGTGTCTAAACTCTTCTCCATGGCTGGACCCCCAATAATATTCCTGTACGTGCTAAGGGGTATCTAGAGAGTGGAATAGGTTTAATAACTACCCTCACCCTAACGCGTACACTAACCCTAACACGTACCCTAATCCTAACCCGTACCCTAAACCGAGCCCTAACCCTAACAATAACCCTAACCCTAACCCTAACCCATACCCTACGCCCTACCCGAACCCCTCCCCGAACCCGTGCCCTAAGCCGTACCCTAACCCTAACCCTAACCCTAAGCTACCCTTGACGGCTTCTGCCTCCAATAGATTTCCTAAGCACTAGTGTTTTAAGGAACATGTTAAAAAGAGAATCCTAATGTGATTTCTTGATAATGGGTGTGTTCCTTATCTTCTCCTCGTGTCTAAACTCTTCTCCATGGATGGACCCCCAAATAATATTCCTTTATGTGCTAAGGGGTATCTAGAGAGTGTGATAGGTTTAATAACTACCCTCACCCTATCGCGTACCCTAACCCTAACCCCAACCCTAACCCTAACGCGTACCCTAATCCTAACCCGTACCCTAAACCGAGCCCTAATCCTAACACTAACCCTAACCTTAACCCATACCCTACGCCCTACCCGAACCCCTCACCTAACCCGTACCCTAAGCCGTACCCTAACCCTACCCCTAATGCTAAGCTACCCTTGACTGCTTCTGCCTGCAATAGATTTCCTAAACAGTAGTGTTTTAAAAAACAGGTTCAAAAGAGAATCCTAATGTGACTTCTTGATAATGGGTGTGTTCCTTATCTTATCCTGGTGTCTAAACTCTTCTCCATGGCTGGACCCCCAAATAATATTCTTTTACGTCCTAAGGGGTATCTAGAGAGTGGGATAGGTTGAATAACTACCCCCACCCTAACGCGTACCCTAACCCTAACCACTACCCTAACACTAACGCGTACACTAATCCTAACCCGTACCCTAAACCGAGCCCTAACCCTAACACTAACCCTAACCCTAACCCTAACCCATACCCTACGCCCTACCCGAACCCCTCCCCGAACCCGTACCCTAAGCCATACCCTAACCCTCACCCTAACCCTAACCCTAACCCTAAGCTACCCTTGACTGCTTCTTCCTCCAATAGATTTCCTAAGCACTAGTGTTTTAAGGAACAGGTTAAAAAGAGAATCCTTATGTGATTTCGTGATAATGTGTGTGTTCCTTATCTTCTCCTAGTGTCTAAACTCTTCTCTATGGCTGGACCCCCAATAATATTCCTGTACGTGCTAAGGGGTATCTAGAGAGTGGGATAGGTTTAATAACTACCCTCACCCTAACGCGTACACTAACCCTAACGCGTACCCTAATCCTAACCCGTACCCTAAACCGAGCCCTAACCCTAACACTAACCCTAACCCTAACCCTAACCCATACCCTACGCCCTACCCGAACCCCTCCCCGAACCCGTACCCTAAGCCATACCCTAACCCTCACCCTAACCCTAACCCTAACCCTAAGCTACCCTTGACTGCTTCTGCCTCCAATAGATTTCCTAAGCACTAGTGTTTTAAGGAACAGGTTAAAAAGAGAATTCTAATGTGATTTCTTGATAATGGGTGTGTTCCTTATATTCTCCTCGTGTCTAAACTCTTCTCCATGGCTGGACCCCCAAATAATATTCCTTTAAGTGCTAAGGGGTATCTAGAGAGTGGGATAGGTTTAATAACTACCCTCACCCTAACGCGTACCCTAACCCTAACCCCTACCCTAACACTAACGCGTACCCTAATCCTAACCCGTACCCTAAACCGAGCCCTAACCCTAACCCTAGCCCTAACCCTAACCCTAACCCATACCCTACGCCCTACCCGAACCCCTCCCCGAACCCGTACCCTAAGCCGTACCCTAACCCTCACCCTAACCCTAACCCTAAACCTAAGCTACCCTTGACGGCTTCTGCCTCCAATAGATTTCCTAAACACTAGTGTTTTAAGGAACAGGTTAAAAAGAGAATCCTAATGTGATTTCTTGATAATGGGTGTGTTCCTTATCTTCTCCTCGTGTCTAAACTCTTCTCCATGGCTGGACCCCCAAATAATATTCCTTTACGTGCTAAGGGGTATCTAGAGAGTGTGATAGGTTTAATAACTACCCCCATCCTAACGCGTACCCTAACCCTAACCCCTACCCTAACCCTAACGCGTACCCTAATCCTAACCTGTAACCTAAACCGAGCCCTAACCCTAACACTAACCCTAACCCTAACCCTAACCCATACCCTACGCCCTATCCGAACCCCTCCCCGAACCCGTACCCTAAGCCATACCCTAACCCTCACCCTAACCCTAACCCTAACCCTAAGCTACCCTTGACTGCTTCTCCCTCCAATAGATTTCCTAAGCACTAGTGTTTTAAGGAACAGGTTAAAAAGAGAATCCTAATGTGATTTCTTGATAATGGGTGTGTTCCTTATCTTCTCCTAGTGTCTAAACTCTTCTCCATGGCTGGACCCCCAAATAATATTCCTTTACGTGCTAAGGGGTATCTACAGAGTGGGATAGGTTTAATAACTAACCTCAGCCTATCGCGTACCCTAACCCTAACACCTACCCTAACACTAACGCGTACCCTAATCCTAAACCGTACCCTATACCGAGCCCCAACCCTAACACTAACCGTAACCATAACCCTAATCCATAACCTACGCCCTACCCGAACCCCTCCCCGAACCCGTACCCTAAGCCGTACCCTAACCCTCACCCTAACCCTAACCCTAAACCTAAGCTACCCTTGACGGCTTCTGCCTCCAATAGATTTCCTAAACACTAGTGTTTTAAGGAACAGGTTAAAAAGAGAATCCTAATGTGATTTCTTGATAATGGGTGTGTTCCTTATCTTCTCCTCGTGTCTAAACTCTTCTCCAAGGCTGGACCCCCAAATAATATTCTTTTACGTGCTAAGGGGTATCTAGAGAGTGTGATAGGTTTAATAACTACCCCCACCCTAACGCGTACCCTAACCCTAACCCCTACCCTAACCCTAACGCGTACCCTAATCCTAACCCGTACCCTAAACCGAGCCCTAACCCTAACACTAACCCTAACCCTAACCCTAACCCATACCCTACGCCCTACCCGAACCCCTCCCTGAACCCGTACCCTAAGCCATACCCTAACCCTCACCCTAACCCTAACACTAACCCTAAGCTACCCTTGACTGCTTCTGCCTCCAATAGATTTCCTAAGCACTAGTGTTTTAAGGAACAGGTTAAAAAGAGAATCCTAATGTGATTTCGTGATAATGGGTGTGTTCCTTATCTTCTCCTTGTGTCTAAACTCTTCTCCATGGCTGGACCCCCAATAATATTCCTGTACGTGCTAAGGGGTATCTAGAGAGTGGAATAGGTTTAATAACTACCCTCACCCTAACGCGTACACTAACCCTAACACGTACCCTAATCCTAACCCGTACCCTAAACCGAGCCCTAACCCTAACAATAACCCTAACACTAACCCTAACCCATACCCTACGCCCTACCCGAACCCCTCCCCGAACCCGTGCCCTAAGCCGTACCCTAACCCTAACCCTAACCCTAAGCTACCCTTGACGGCTTCTGCCTCCAATAGATTTCCTAAGCACTAGTGTTTTAAGGAACATGTTAAAAAGAGAATCCTAATGTGATTTCTTGATAATGGGTGTGTTCCTTATCTTCTCCTCGTGTCTAAACTCTTCTCCATGGATGGACCCCCAAATAATATTCCTTTATGTGCTAAGGGGTATCTAGAGAGTGTGATAGGTTTAATAACTACCCTCACCCTATCGCGTACCCTAACCCTAACCCCAACCCTAACCCTAACGCGTACCCTAATCCTAACCCGTACCCTAAACCGAGCCCTAATCCTAACACTAACCCTAACCCTAACCCATACCCTACGCCCTACCCGAACCCCTCACCTAACCCGTACCCTAAGCCGTACCCTAACCCTACCCCTAATGCTAAGCTACCCTTGACTGCTTCTGCCTGCAATAGATTTCCTAAACAGTAGTGTTTTAAAAAACAGGTTCAAAAGAGAATCCTAATGTGACTTCTTGATAATGGGTGTGTTCCTTATCTTATCCTGGTGTCTAAACTCTTCTCCATGGCTGGACCCCCAAATAATATTCTTTTACGTCCTAAGGGGTATCTAGAGAGTGGGATAGGTTGAATAACTACCCTCACCCTAACGCGTACCCTAACCCTAACCCCTACGCTAACCCTAACGCATACCCTAATCCTAACCCATACCATAAACCGAGACCTAACCCTAACACTAACAATAACCCTAACCCTAACCCATACCCTACGCCGTACCCGAACCCCTTCCCGAACCCGTACCCTAAGCCGTACCCTAACCCTCACCCTAACCCTAACCCTAACCCTAAGCTACCCTTGACTGCTTCTGCCTCCAATAGATTTCCTAAGCACTAGTGTTTTAAGGAACAGGTTAAAAAGAGAATCCTAATGTGATTTCGTGATAATGGGTGTGTTCCTTATCTTCTCCTAGTGTCTAAACTCTTCTCCATGGCTGGACCCCCAAATAATATTCCTTTACGTGCTAAGGGGTATCTAGAGAGTGGGATAGGTTTAATAACTACCCTCACCCTAACGCGTAACCTAACCCTAACCGCTATCCTAACCCTAACGAGTACCCTAATCCTAACCCATACCCTAAACCGAGCCCTAACCCTAACACTAACCCTAACCCTAACCCTAACCCATACCCTACGCCCTACCCGAATCCCTCCCCGAACCCGTACCCTAAACCGTACCCTAACCCTCACCCTAACCCTAACCCTAACCCTAAGCTACCCTTGAGTGCTTCTGCCTCCAATAGATTCCCTAACCACTAGTGTTTTAAGGAACAGTTTAAAAAGAGAATCATATTGTGATTTCTTGATAATGGGTGTGTTCCTTATCTTCTCCTAGTGTCTAAACCCTTCTCCATGGCTGGACCCCCAAATAATATTCCTTTACGTGCTAAGGGGTATCTAGAGAGTGTGATAGGTTTAATAACTACCCCCACCCTAACGCGTACCCTAACCCTAACCACTACCCTAACACTAACGCGTACACTAATCCTAACCCGTACCCTAAACCGAGCCCTAACCCTAACACTAACCCTAACCCTAACCCTAACCCATACCCTACGCCCTACCCGAACCCCTCCCCGAACCCGTACCCTAAGCCATACCCTAACCCTCACCCTAACCCTAACCCTAACCCTAAGCTACCCTTGACTGCTTCTTCCTCCAATAGATTTCCTAAGCACTAGTGTTTTAAGGAACAGGTTAAAAAGAGAATCCTTATGTGATTTCGTGATAATGTGTGTGTTCCTTATCTTCTCCTAGTGTCTAAACTCTTCTCTATGGCTGGACCCCCAATAATATTCCTGTACGTGCTAAGGGGTATCTAGAGAGTGGGATAGGTTTAATAACTACCCTCACCCTAACGCGTACACTAACCCTAACGCGTACCCTAATCCTAACCCGTACCCTAAACCGAGCCCTAACCCTAACACTAACCCTAACCCTAACCCTAACCCATACCCTACGCCCTACCCGAACACCTCCCCGAACCCGTGCCCTAAGTCGTACCCTAACCCTCACCCTAAACCTAACCCTAACCCTAACCCTAAGCTACCCTTGACGGCTTCTGCCTCCAATAGATTTCCTAAGCACTAGTGTTTTAAGGAACAGGTTAAAAAGAGAATCCTAATGTGATTTCTTGATAATGGGTGTGTTCCTTATCTTCTCCTCGTGTCTAAACTCTTCTCCATGGCTGGACCCCCAAATAATATTCCTTTACGTGCTAAGGGGTATCTAGAGAGTGTGATAGGTTTAATAACTACCCTCACCCTAACACGTACCCTAACCCTAACCCCTACCCTAACCCTAACGCGTTCCCTAATCCTAACCCGTACCCTAAACCGAGCCCTAACCCTAACACTAACCCTAACCCTAACCCTAACCCATACCCTACGCCCTACACGAACCCCTCCCCGAACCCGTACCCTAAGCCATACCCTAGCCCTCACCCTAACCCTAACCCTAACCCTAAGCTACCCTTGACTGCTTCTGACTCCAATAGATTTCCTAAGCACTAGTGTTTTAAGGAACAGGTTAAAAAGAGAATCCTAATGTGATTCCGTGATAATGGGTGTGTTCCTTATCTTCTCCTAGTGTCTAAACTCTTCTCCATGGCTGGACCCCCAAATAATATTCCTATACGTGCTAAGGGGTATCTAGAGAGTGGGATAGGTTTATTAACTACCCTCACCATAACGCGTACCCTAACCCTAACCGCTCCCCTAACCCTAGCGCGTACCCTAATCCTAACCCGTACCCTAAACCGAGCCCTAACCCTAACACTAACTCAAACCCTAACCCTAACCCATACTCTACGCCCTACCCGAACCCCTCCCTGAACCCGTACCCTAAACCGTACCCTAACCCTCACCCTAACCCTATCCCTAACACTAAGCTACCCTTGACTGCTTCTGCCTCCAATAGATTTCCTAAGCACTAGTGTTTTAAGGAACAGGTTAAAAAGAGAATCCTAATGTGATTTCGTGATAATGGGTGTGTTCCTTATCTTCTCCTAGTGTCTAAACCCTTCTCCATGGCTGGACCCCCAAATAATATTCCTTTACGTGCTAAGGGGTATCTAGAGAGTGGGATAGGTTTAATAACTCCCCTCACCCTAAAGCGTACCCTAACCCTAACCCCTACCCTAACACTAACGCGTACCCTAATCCTAACCCGAACCCTTAACCGAGCCCTAACCCTAACACAAACACTAACCCTAACTCTAACCCATACCCTACGCCCTACCTGAACCCCTCCCCGAACCCGTACCCTAAGCCGTACCCTAACCCTCACCCTAACCCTAACCCTAACCCTAAGCTACCCTTGACGGCTTCTGCCTCCAATAGATTTCCTAAGCACTAGTGATTTAAGGAACAGGTTAAAAAGAGAATCCTAATGTGATTTCTTGATAATGGGTGTGTTCCTTATCTTCTCCTAGTGTCTAAACTCTTCTCCATGGCTGGACCCCCAATAATATTCCTGTACGTGCTAAGGGGTATCTAGAGAGTGGGATAGGTTTAATAACTACCCTCACCCTAACGCGTACACTAACCCTAACGCGTACCCTAATCCTAACCCGTACCCTAAACCGAGCCCTAACCCTAACACTAACCCTAACCCTAACCCTAACACATACCCTACGCCCTACCCGAACCCCTCCCCGAACCCGTGCCCTAAGCCGTACCCTAACCCTCACTCTAAACCTAACCCTAACCCTAACCCTAAGCTACCCTTGACGGCTTCTGCCTCCAATAGATTTCCTAAGCACTAGTGTTTTAAGGAACATGTTAAAAAGAGAATCCTAATGTGATTTCTTGATAATGGGTGTGTTCCTTATCTTCTCCTCGTGTCTAAACTCTTCTCCATGGCTGGACCCCCAAATAATATTCCTTTATGTGCTAAGGGGTATCTAGAGAGTGTGATAGGTTTAATAACTACCCTCACCCTAACACGTACACTAACCCTAACCCCTACCCTAACCCTAACGCGTACCCCAATCCTAACCCGTACCCTAAACCGAGCCCTAACCATAACACTAACCCTAAACCGTACCCTACGCCCTACCCGAACCCCTCCCCGAACCCGTACCGTAAGCCATACCCTAGCCCTCACCCTAACCCTAACCCTAACCCTAAGCTACCCTTGACTGCTTCTGCTTCCAATAGATTTCCTAAGCACTAGTGTTTTAAGGAACAGGTTAAAAAGAGAATCCTAATGTGTTTTCGTGATAATGGGTGTGTTCCTTATCTTCTCCTAGTGTCTAAACTCTTCTCCATGGCTGGACCCCCAAATAATATTCCTTTACGTGCTAAGGGGTATCTAGAGAGTGGGATAGGTTTAATAACTACCCTCACCCTAACGCGTACCCTAACCCTAACCCCTACCCTAACCCTAACGCGTACCCTAATCCTAACCCATACCCTAAACCGAGCCCTAACCCTAACACTAACTCTAACCCTAACCCTAACACATACCCTACGCCCTACCCGAACCCCTCCCTGAACCCGTACCCTAAACCGTACCCTAACCCTCACCCTAACCCTAACCCTAACCCTAAGCTACCCTTGACGGCTTCTGCCTCCAATAGATTTCCTAAGCACTAGTGATTTAAGGAACAGGTTAAAAAGAGAATCCTAATGTGATTTCTTGATAATGGGTGTGTTCCTTATCTTCTCCTCGTGTCTAAACTCTTCTCCATGGCTGGACCCCCAAATAATATTCCTTTACGTGCTAAGGGGTATCTAGAGAGTGGGATAGGTTTAATAACTACCCTCACCCTAACGCGTACCCTAACCCTAACACCTACCCTAACCCTAACGCATACCCTAATCCTAACCCGTACCCTAAACCGAGCCCTAACCCTAACACTAGCCCTAACCCTAACCCTAACCCATACCCTACGCCCTACCCGAACCCCTCCCTGAACCCGTATCGTAAGCCGTACCCTAACCCTCACCCTAACCCTAACCCTAACCCTAAGCTACCCTTGACTGCTTCTGCCTCCAATAGATTTCCTAAGCACTAGTGTTTTAAGGAACAGGTTAAAAAGAGAATCCTAATGTGATTTCTTGATAATGGGTGTGTTCCTTATCTTCTCCTCGTGTCTAAACTCTTCTCCATGGCTGGACCCCCAAATAATATTCGTTTACGTGCTAAGGGGTATCTAGAGAGTGTGATAAGTTTAATAACTACCCCCACCCTAACGCGTACCCTAATCCTAACCCGTACCCTAAACCGAGCCCTAACCCTAACACTAACCCTAACCCTAACTCTAACCCATACCCTATGCCCTACCTGAACCCCTCCCCGAACCCGTACCCTAAGCCGTACCCTAACCCTCACCCTAACCCTAACCCTAACCCTAAGCTACCCTTGACGGCTTCTGCCTCCAATAGATTTCCTAAGCACTAGTGATTTAAGGAACAGGTTAAAAAGAGAATCCTAATGTGATTTCTTGATAATGGGTGTGTTCCTTATCTTCTCCTCGTGTCTAAACTCTTCTCCATGGCTGGACCCCCAAATAATATTCCTTTACGTGCTAAGGGCTATCTAGAGAGTGGGATAGGTTTAATAACTACCCTCACTCTAACGCATATATTAACCCTAACCCCTACCCTAACCCTAACGCGTACCCTAATCCTAACCCGTTACCTAAACCGAGCCCTATCCCTAACACTAGCCCTAACCCTAACCCTAACCCATACCCTACGCCCTACCCGAACCCCTCCCCGAACCCGTACCCTAAGCCGTACCCTAACCCTCACCCTAACCCTAACCCTAACCCTAAGCTACCCTTGACTGCTTCTGCCTCCAATAGATTTCCTAAGCACTAGTGTTTTAAGGAACAGGTTAAAAAGAGAATCCTAATGTGATTTCTTGATAATGGGTGTGTTCCTTATATTCTCCTCGTGTGTAAACTCTTCTCCAAGGCTGGACCCCCAAATAATATTCCTTTACGTGCTAAGGGGTATCAAGAGAGTGTGATAGGTTTAATAACTACCCCCACCCTAACGCGTACCCTAACCCTAACCACTACCCTAACACTAACGCGTACCCTAATCCTAACCCGTAACCTAAACCGAGCCCTAACCCTAACACTAACCCTAACCCTAACCCTAACCCATACCCTACGCCCTACCCGAACCCCTCCCCAAACCCGTACCCTAAGCCATACCCTAACCCTCACCCTAACCCTAACCCTAACCCTAAGCTACCCTTGACTGCTTCTGCCTCCAATAGATTTCCTAAGCACTAGTGTTTTAAGGAACAGGTTAAAAAGAGAATCCTAATGTGATTTCGTGATAATGGGTGTGTTCCTTATCTTCTCCTAGTGTCTAAACTCTTCTCCGTGGATGGACCCCCAATAATATTCCTGTACGTGCTAAGGGGTATCTAGAGAGTGGGATAGGTTTAATAACTACCCTCACCCTAACGCGTACACTAACCCTAACGCGTACCCTAATCCTAACCCGTACCCTAAACCGAGCCCTAACCCTAACACTAACCCTAACCCTAACCCTAACCCATACCCTACGCCCTACCCGAACCCCTCCCCGAACCCGTGCCCTAAGCCGTACCCTAACCCTCACCCTAAACCTAACCCTAACCCTAACCCTAAGCTACCCTTGACTGCTTCTGCCTCCAATAGATTTCCTAAGCACTAGTGTTTTAAGGAACATGTTAAAAAGAGAATCCTACTGTGATTTCTTGATAATGGGTGTGTTCCTTATCTTCTCCTCGTGTCTAAACTCTTCTCCATGGCTGGACCCCCAAATAATATTCCTTTATGTGCTAAGGGGTATCTAGAGAGTGTGATAGGTTTAATAACTACCCTCACCCTAACACGTACCCTAACCCTAACCCCTACCCTAACCCTAACGTGTACCCTAATCCTAACCCGTACCCTAAACCGAGCCCTAACCATAACACTAACCCTAACCCATACCCTACGCCCTACCCGCACCCCTCCCCGAACCCGTACCGTAAGCCATACCCTAGCCCTCACCCTAACCCTATCCCTAACCCTAAGCTACCCTTGACTGCTTCTGCCTCCAATAGATTTCCTAAGCACTAGTGTTTTAAGGAACAGGTTAAAAAGAGAATCCTAATGTGTTTTCGTGATAATGGGTGTGTTCCTTATCTTCTCCTAGTGTCTAAACTCTTCTCCATGGCTGGACCCCCAAATAATATTCCTTTACGTGCTAAGGGGTATCTAGAGAGTGGGATAGGTTTAATAACTACCCTCACCCTAACGCGTACCCTAACCCTAACCCCTACCCTAACCCTAACTCGTACCATAATCCTAACCCATACCCTAAACCGAGCCCTAACCCTAACACTAACTCTAACCCTAACCCTAACCCATACCCTACGCCCTACCTGAACCCCTCCCTGAACCCGTAGCCTAAACCATACCCTAACCCTCACCCTAACCCTAACCCTAACCCTAAGCTACCCTTGACGGCTTCTGCCTCCAATAGATTTCCTAAGCACTAGTGATTTAAGGAACAGGTTAAAAAGAGAATCCTAATGTGATTTCTTGATAATGGGTGTGTTCCTTATCTTCTCCTCGTGTCTAAACTCTTCTCCATGGCTGGACCCCCAAATAATATTCCTTTACGTGCTAAGGGGTATCTAGAGAGTGGGATAGGTTTAATAACTACCCTCACCCTAACGCGTACCCTAACCCTAACCCCTACCCTAACCCTAACGCATACCCTAATCCTAACCCGTAACCTAAACCGAGCCCTAACCCTAACACTAGCCCTAACCCTAACCCTAACCCATACCCTACGCCCTACCCGAACCCCTCCCCGAACCCGTATCGTAAGCCGTACCCTAACCCTCACCCTAACCCTAACCCTAACCCTAAGCTACCCTTGACTGCTTCTGCCTCCAATAGATTTCCTAAGCACTAGTGTTTTAAGGAACAGGTTAAAAAGAGAATCCTAATGTGATTTCTTGATAATGGGTGTGTTCCTTATCTTCTCCTAGTGTCTAAACTCTTCTCCATGGCTGGACCCCCAAATAATATTCCTTTACGTGCTAAGGGGTATCTAGAGAGTGGGATAGGTTTAATAACTAACCTCACCCTAACGCGTACCCTAACCCTAACACCTACCCTAACACTAACACGTACCCTAATCCTAACCCGTACCCTAAACCGAGCCCCAACCCTAACACTAACCCTAACCCTAACCCTAACCCATACCCTACGCCCTACCCGAACCCCTCCCCGAACCCGTACCCTAAGCCATACCCTAGCCCTCACCCTAACCCTAACCCTAACCCTAAGCTACCCTTGACTGCTTCTGCTTCCAATAGATTTCTTAAGCATTAGTGTTTTAAGGAACAGGTTAAAAAGAGAATCCAAATGTGATTCCGTGATAATGGGTGTGTTCCTTATCTTCTCCTAGTGTCTAAACTCTTCTCCATGGCTGGACCCCCAAATAATATTCCTATACGTGCTAAGGGGTATCTAGAGAGTGGGATAGGTTTATTAACTACCCTCACCCTAACGCGTACCCTAACTCTAACCGCTACCCTAACCCTAGCGCGTACCCTAATCCTAACCCGTACCCTAAACCGAGCCCTAACCCTAACACTAACCCTAACCCTAACCCTAACCCATACCCTACGCCCTACCCGAACACCTCCCCGAACCCGTGCCCTAAGTCGTACCCTAACCCTCACCCTAAACCTAACCCTAACCCTAACCCTAAGCTACCCTTGACGGCTTCTGCCTCCAATAGATTTCCTAAGCACTAGTGTTTTAAGGAACAGGTTAAAAAGAGAATCCTAATGTGATTTCTTGATAATGGGTGTGTTCCTTATCTTCTCCTCGTGTCTAAACTCTTCTCCATGGCTGGACCCCCAAATAATATTCCTTTACGTGCTAAGGGGTATCTAGAGAGTGTGATAGGTTTAATAACTACCCTCACCCTAACACGTACCCTAACCCTAACCCCTACCCTAACCCTAACGCGTTCCCTAATCCTAACCCGTACCCTAAACCGAGCCCTAACCCTAACACTAACCCTAACCCTAACCCTAACCCATACCCTACGCCCTACACGAACCCCTCCCCGAACCCGTACCCTAAGCCATACCCTAGCCCTCACCCTAACCCTAACCCTAACCCTAAGCTACCCTTGACTGCTTCTGACTCCAATAGATTTCCTAAGCACTAGTGTTTTAAGGAACAGGTTAAAAAGAGAATCCTAATGTGATTCCGTGATAATGGGTGTGTTCCTTATCTTCTCCTAGTGTCTAAACTCTTCTCCATGGCTGGACCCCCAAATAATATTCCTATACGTGCTAAGGGGTATCTAGAGAGTGGGATAGGTTTATTAACTACCCTCACCATAACGCGTACCCTAACCCTAACCGCTCCCCTAACCCTAGCGCGTACCCTAATCCTAACCCGTACCCTAAACCGAGCCCTAACCCTAACACTAACTCAAACCCTAACCCTAACCCATACTCTACGCCCTACCCGAACCCCTCCCTGAACCCGTACCCTAAACCGTACCCTAACCCTCACCCTAACCCTATCCCTAACACTAAGCTACCCTTGACTGCTTCTGCCTCCAATAGATTTCCTAAGCACTAGTGTTTTAAGGAACAGGTTAAAAAGAGAATCCTAATGTGATTTCGTGATAATGGGTGTGTTCCTTATCTTCTCCTAGTGTCTAAACCCTTCTCCATGGCTGGACCCCCAAATAATATTCCTTTACGTGCTAAGGGGTATCTAGAGAGTGGGATAGGTTTAATAACTCCCCTCACCCTAAAGCGTACCCTAACCCTAACCCCTACCCTAACACTAACGCGTACCCTAATCCTAACCCGAACCCTTAACCGAGCCCTAACCCTAACACAAACACTAACCCTAACTCTAACCCATACCCTACGCCCTACCTGAACCCCTCCCCGAACCCGTACCCTAAGCCGTACCCTAACCCTCACCCTAACCCTAACCCTAACCCTAAGCTACCCTTGACGGCTTCTGCCTCCAATAGATTTCCTAAGCACTAGTGATTTAAGGAACAGGTTAAAAAGAGAATCCTAATGTGATTTCTTGATAATGGGTGTGTTCCTTATCTTCTCCTAGTGTCTAAACTCTTCTCCATGGCTGGACCCCCAATAATATTCCTGTACGTGCTAAGGGGTATCTAGAGAGTGGGATAGGTTTAATAACTACCCTCACCCTAACGCGTACACTAACCCTAACGCGTACCCTAATCCTAACCCGTACCCTAAACCGAGCCCTAACCCTAACACTAACCCTAACCCTAACCCTAACACATACCCTACGCCCTACCCGAACCCCTCCCCGAACCCGTGCCCTAAGCCGTACCCTAACCCTCACTCTAAACCTAACCCTAACCCTAACCCTAAGCTACCCTTGACGGCTTCTGCCTCCAATAGATTTCCTAAGCACTAGTGTTTTAAGGAACATGTTAAAAAGAGAATCCTAATGTGATTTCTTGATAATGGGTGTGTTCCTTATCTTCTCCTCGTGTCTAAACTCTTCTCCATGGCTGGACCCCCAAATAATATTCCTTTATGTGCTAAGGGGTATCTAGAGAGTGTGATAGGTTTAATAACTACCCTCACCCTAACACGTACACTAACCCTAACCCCTACCCTAACCCTAACGCGTACCCCAATCCTAACCCGTACCCTAAACCGAGCCCTAACCATAACACTAACCCTAAACCGTACCCTACGCCCTACCCGAACCCCTCCCCGAACCCGTACCGTAAGCCATACCCTAGCCCTCACCCTAACCCTAACCCTAACCCTAAGCTACCCTTGACTGCTTCTGCTTCCAATAGATTTCCTAAGCACTAGTGTTTTAAGGAACAGGTTAAAAAGAGAATCCTAATGTGTTTTCGTGATAATGGGTGTGTTCCTTATCTTCTCCTAGTGTCTAAACTCTTCTCCATGGCTGGACCCCCAAATAATATTCCTTTACGTGCTAAGGGGTATCTAGAGAGTGGGATAGGTTTAATAACTACCCTCACCCTAACGCGTACCCTAACCCTAACCCCTACCCTAACCCTAACGCGTACCCTAATCCTAACCCATACCCTAAACCGAGCCCTAACCCTAACACTAACTCTAACCCTAACCCTAACACATACCCTACGCCCTACCCGAACCCCTCCCTGAACCCGTACCCTAAACCGTACCCTAACCCTCACCCTAACCCTAACCCTAACCCTAAGCTACCCTTGACGGCTTCTGCCTCCAATAGATTTCCTAAGCACTAGTGATTTAAGGAACAGGTTAAAAAGAGAATCCTAATGTGATTTCTTGATAATGGGTGTGTTCCTTATCTTCTCCTCGTGTCTAAACTCTTCTCCATGGCTGGACCCCCAAATAATATTCCTTTACGTGCTAAGGGGTATCTAGAGAGTGGGATAGGTTTAATAACTACCCTCACCCTAACGCGTACCCTAACCCTAACACCTACCCTAACCCTAACGCATACCCTAATCCTAACCCGTACCCTAAACCGAGCCCTAACCCTAACACTAGCCCTAACCCTAACCCTAACCCATACCCTACGCCCTACCCGAACCCCTCCCTGAACCCGTATCGTAAGCCGTACCCTAACCCTCACCCTAACCCTAACCCTAACCCTAAGCTACCCTTGACTGCTTCTGCCTCCAATAGATTTCCTAAGCACTAGTGTTTTAAGGAACAGGTTAAAAAGAGAATCCTAATGTGATTTCTTGATAATGGGTGTGTTCCTTATCTTCTCCTCGTGTCTAAACTCTTCTCCATGGCTGGACCCCCAAATAATATTCGTTTACGTGCTAAGGGGTATCTAGAGAGTGTGATAAGTTTAATAACTACCCCCACCCTAACGCGTACCCTAATCCTAACCCGTACCCTAAACCGAGCCCTAACCCTAACACTAACCCTAACCCTAACTCTAACCCATACCCTATGCCCTACCTGAACCCCTCCCCGAACCCGTACCCTAAGCCGTACCCTAACCCTCACCCTAACCCTAACCCTAACCCTAAGCTACCCTTGACGGCTTCTGCCTCCAATAGATTTCCTAAGCACTAGTGATTTAAGGAACAGGTTAAAAAGAGAATCCTAATGTGATTTCTTGATAATGGGTGTGTTCCTTATCTTCTCCTCGTGTCTAAACTCTTCTCCATGGCTGGACCCCCAAATAATATTCCTTTACGTGCTAAGGGCTATCTAGAGAGTGGGATAGGTTTAATAACTACCCTCACTCTAACGCATATATTAACCCTAACCCCTACCCTAACCCTAACGCGTACCCTAATCCTAACCCGTTACCTAAACCGAGCCCTATCCCTAACACTAGCCCTAACCCTAACCCTAACCCATACCCTACGCCCTACCCGAACCCCTCCCCGAACCCGTACCCTAAGCCGTACCCTAACCCTCACCCTAACCCTAACCCTAACCCTAAGCTACCCTTGACTGCTTCTGCCTCCAATAGATTTCCTAAGCACTAGTGTTTTAAGGAACAGGTTAAAAAGAGAATCCTAATGTGATTTCTTGATAATGGGTGTGTTCCTTATATTCTCCTCGTGTGTAAACTCTTCTCCAAGGCTGGACCCCCAAATAATATTCCTTTACGTGCTAAGGGGTATCAAGAGAGTGTGATAGGTTTAATAACTACCCCCACCCTAACGCGTACCCTAACCCTAACCACTACCCTAACACTAACGCGTACCCTAATCCTAACCCGTAACCTAAACCGAGCCCTAACCCTAACACTAACCCTAACCCTAACCCTAACCCATACCCTACGCCCTACCCGAACCCCTCCCCAAACCCGTACCCTAAGCCATACCCTAACCCTCACCCTAACCCTAACCCTAACCCTAAGCTACCCTTGACTGCTTCTGCCTCCAATAGATTTCCTAAGCACTAGTGTTTTAAGGAACAGGTTAAAAAGAGAATCCTAATGTGATTTCGTGATAATGGGTGTGTTCCTTATCTTCTCCTAGTGTCTAAACTCTTCTCCGTGGATGGACCCCCAATAATATTCCTGTACGTGCTAAGGGGTATCTAGAGAGTGGGATAGGTTTAATAACTACCCTCACCCTAACGCGTACACTAACCCTAACGCGTACCCTAATCCTAACCCGTACCCTAAACCGAGCCCTAACCCTAACACTAACCCTAACCCTAACCCTAACCCATACCCTACGCCCTACCCGAACCCCTCCCCGAACCCGTGCCCTAAGCCGTACCCTAACCCTCACCCTAAACCTAACCCTAACCCTAACCCTAAGCTACCCTTGACTGCTTCTGCCTCCAATAGATTTCCTAAGCACTAGTGTTTTAAGGAACATGTTAAAAAGAGAATCCTACTGTGATTTCTTGATAATGGGTGTGTTCCTTATCTTCTCCTCGTGTCTAAACTCTTCTCCATGGCTGGACCCCCAAATAATATTCCTTTATGTGCTAAGGGGTATCTAGAGAGTGTGATAGGTTTAATAACTACCCTCACCCTAACACGTACCCTAACCCTAACCCCTACCCTAACCCTAACGTGTACCCTAATCCTAACCCGTACCCTAAACCGAGCCCTAACCATAACACTAACCCTAACCCATACCCTACGCCCTACCCGCACCCCTCCCCGAACCCGTACCGTAAGCCATACCCTAGCCCTCACCCTAACCCTATCCCTAACCCTAAGCTACCCTTGACTGCTTCTGCCTCCAATAGATTTCCTAAGCACTAGTGTTTTAAGGAACAGGTTAAAAAGAGAATCCTAATGTGTTTTCGTGATAATGGGTGTGTTCCTTATCTTCTCCTAGTGTCTAAACTCTTCTCCATGGCTGGACCCCCAAATAATATTCCTTTACGTGCTAAGGGGTATCTAGAGAGTGGGATAGGTTTAATAACTACCCTCACCCTAACGCGTACCCTAACCCTAACCCCTACCCTAACCCTAACTCGTACCATAATCCTAACCCATACCCTAAACCGAGCCCTAACCCTAACACTAACTCTAACCCTAACCCTAACCCATACCCTACGCCCTACCTGAACCCCTCCCTGAACCCGTAGCCTAAACCATACCCTAACCCTCACCCTAACCCTAACCCTAACCCTAAGCTACCCTTGACGGCTTCTGCCTCCAATAGATTTCCTAAGCACTAGTGATTTAAGGAACAGGTTAAAAAGAGAATCCTAATGTGATTTCTTGATAATGGGTGTGTTCCTTATCTTCTCCTCGTGTCTAAACTCTTCTCCATGGCTGGACCCCCAAATAATATTCCTTTACGTGCTAAGGGGTATCTAGAGAGTGGGATAGGTTTAATAACTACCCTCACCCTAACGCGTACCCTAACCCTAACCCCTACCCTAACCCTAACGCATACCCTAATCCTAACCCGTAACCTAAACCGAGCCCTAACCCTAACACTAGCCCTAACCCTAACCCTAACCCATACCCTACGCCCTACCCGAACCCCTCCCCGAACCCGTATCGTAAGCCGTACCCTAACCCTCACCCTAACCCTAACCCTAACCCTAAGCTACCCTTGACTGCTTCTGCCTCCAATAGATTTCCTAAGCACTAGTGTTTTAAGGAACAGGTTAAAAAGAGAATCCTAATGTGATTTCTTGATAATGGGTGTGTTCCTTATCTTCTCCTAGTGTCTAAACTCTTCTCCATGGCTGGACCCCCAAATAATATTCCTTTACGTGCTAAGGGGTATCTAGAGAGTGGGATAGGTTTAATAACTAACCTCACCCTAACGCGTACCCTAACCCTAACACCTACCCTAACACTAACACGTACCCTAATCCTAACCCGTACCCTAAACCGAGCCCCAACCCTAACACTAACCCTAACCCTAACCCTAACCCATACCCTACGCCCTACCCGAACCCCTCCCCGAACCCGTACCCTAAGCCATACCCTAGCCCTCACCCTAACCCTAACCCTAACCCTAAGCTACCCTTGACTGCTTCTGCTTCCAATAGATTTCTTAAGCATTAGTGTTTTAAGGAACAGGTTAAAAAGAGAATCCAAATGTGATTCCGTGATAATGGGTGTGTTCCTTATCTTCTCCTAGTGTCTAAACTCTTCTCCATGGCTGGACCCCCAAATAATATTCCTATACGTGCTAAGGGGTATCTAGAGAGTGGGATAGGTTTATTAACTACCCTCACCCTAACGCGTACCCTAACTCTAACCGCTACCCTAACCCTAGCGCGTACCCTAATCCTAACCCGTACCCTAAACCGAGCCCTAACCCTAACACTAACTCTAACCCTAACCCTAACCCATACCCTACGCCCTACCCGAACCCCTCCCTGAACCCATACCCTAAACCGTACCCTAACCCTCACCCTAACCCTAACCCTAACCCTAAGCTACCCTTGACGGCTTCTGCCTCCAATAGATTTCCTAAGCACTAGTGTTTTAAGGAACAGGTTAAAAAGAGAATCCTAATGTGATTTCGTGATAATGGGTGTGTTCCTTATCTTCTCCTCTTGTCTAAACTCTTTTCCATGGCTGGACCCCCAAATAATATTCCTTTACGTGCTAAGGGGTATCTAGAGAGTGTGATAGGTTTAATAACTACCCTCACCCTAACGTGTACCCTAACCCTAACCCCTACCCTAACCCTAACGCGTACCCTAATCCTAACCTGTACCCCAAACCGAGCCCTAACCCTAACACTAGCCCTAACCCTAACCCTAACCCATACCCTACGCCCTACCCGAACCCCTCCCCGAACCCGTACCCTAAGCCATAACCTAACCCTCACCCTAACCCTAAACCTAACCCTAAGCTACCCTTGACTGCTTCTGCCTCCAATAGATTTCCTAAGCACTAGTGTTTTAAGGAACAGGTTAAAAAGAGAATCCTAATGTGATTTCTTGATAATGGGTGTGTTCCTTATCTTCTCCTAGTGTCTAAACTCTTCTCCATGGCTGGACCCCCAAATAATATTCCTTTACATGCTAAGGGGTATCTAGAGAGTGGGATAGGTTTAATAACTACCCTCACCCTAATGCGTACCCTAACCCTAACCGCTACCCTAAACCTAACGAGTACCCTAATCCTAACCCATACCCTAACCCGAGCCCTATCCCTAACACTAACCCTAACTCTAACCCTAACCCATACCCTACGCCCTATCCGAACCCCTCCCCGAACCCGTACCCTAAGCCGTACCCTAACCCTCACCGTAACACTAACCCTAACCCTAAGCTACCCTTGACGGCTTCTGCCTCCAATAGATTTCCTAAGCACTAGTGATTTAAGGAACAGGTTAAAAAGAGAATCCTAATGTGATTTCTTGATAATGGGTGTGTTCCTTATCTTCTCCTCGTGTCTAAACTCTTCTCCAAGGCTGGACCCCCAAATAATATTCCTTTACGTGATAAGGGGTATCTAGAGAGTGTGATAGGTTTAATAATTACCCCCACCCTAACGCGTACCCTAACCCTAACCCCTACCCTAACCCTAACGCGTACCCTAATCCTAACCCGTACCCTAAACCGAGCCCTAACCCTAACACTAACCCTAAACTTAACGCTAACCCATACCCTACGCCCTACCCGAACCCCTCCCCGAACCCGTACCCTAAGCCATACCCTAACCCTCACCCTAACCCTAACCCTAACCCTAAGCTACCCTTGACTGCTTCTGCCTCCAATAGATTTCCTAAGCACTAGTGTTTTAAGGAACAGGTTAAAAAGAGAATCCTAATGTGATTTCGTGATAATGGGTGTGTTCCTTATCTTCTCCTAGTGTCTAAACTCTTCTCCATGGCTGGACCCCCAATAATATTCCTGTACGTGCTAAGGGGTATCTAGAGAGTGGGATAGGTTTAATAACTACCCTCACCCTAACGCGTACACTAACCCTAACGCGTACCCTAATCCTAACCCGTACCCTAAACCGAGCCCTAACCCTAACACTAACCCTAACCCTAACCCTAACCCATACCCTACGCCCTACCCGAACCCCTCACCGAACCCGTGCCCTAAGCCGTACCCTAACCCTCACCCTCACCCTAACCCTAACCCTAAGCTACCCTTGACGGCTTCTGCCTCCAATAGATTTCCTAAGCACTAGTGTTTTAAGGAACATGTTAAAAAGAGAATCCTAATGTGATTTCTTGATAATGGGTGTGTTCCTTATCTTCTCCTCGTGTCTAAACTCTTCTCCATGGCTGGACCCCCAAATAATATTCCTTTATGTGCTAAGGGGTATCTAGAGAGTGTGATAGGTTTAATAACTACCCTCACCCTAACGCGTACCCTAACCCTAACCCCTACCCTAACCCTAACGCATACCCTAATCCTAACACGTACCCTAAACCGAGCCCAAACCCTAACACTAGCCCTAACCCTAACCCTAACCCATACCCTACGCCGTACCCGAACCCCTCCCCGAACCCGTGCCCTAAGCCGTACCCTAACCCTCACCCTAAGCCTAACCCTAACACTAAGCTACCCTTGACGGCTTCTGCCTCCAATAGATTTCCTAAGCACTAGTGTTTTAAGGAACTGGTTAAAAAGAGAATCCTAATGTGATTTCTTGATAATGGGTGTGTTCCTTATCTTCCCCTCGTGTCTAAACTCTTCTCCATGGCTGGACCCCCAAATAATATTCCTTTATGTGCTAAGGGGTATCTAGAGAGTGTGATAGGTTTAATAACTACCCTCACCCTAACGCGTACCCTAACCCTAACCCCTACCCTAACCCTAACGCATACCCTAATCCTAACCCGTACCCTAAACCGAGCCCAAACCCTAACACTAGCCCTAACCCTAACCCTAACCCATACCCTACGCCCTACCCGAACCCCTCCCCGAACCCGTATCGTAAGCCGTACCCTAACCCTCACCCTAACCCTAACCCTAACCCTAAGCTACCCTTGACTGCTTCTGCCTCCAATAAATTTCCTAAGCACTAGTGTTTTAAGGAACAGTTTAAAAAGAGAATCATATTGTGATTTCTTGATAATGGGTGTGTTCCTTATCTTCTCCTAGTGTCTAAACTCTTCCCCATGGCTGGACCCCCAAATAATATTCCTTTACGTGCTAAGGGGTATCTAGAGAGTGGGATAGGTTTAATAACTACCCTCACCCTAAAGCGTACCCTAACCCTAACCACTACCCTAACACTAACGCGTATCCTAATCCTAACCCGTAACATAAACCGACCCCTAACCCTAACACTAACCCTAAACCTAACCCTAACCCATACCCTACGCCCTACCCGAACCCCTCCCCGAACCCGTACCCTAAGCCGTACCCTAACCCTCACCCTAACCCTAACCCTAACCCTAAGCTACCCTTGACTGCTTCTGCCTCCAATAGATTTCCTAAGCACTAGTGTTTTAAGGAACTGGTTAAAAAGAGAATCCTAATGTGATTTCTTGATAATGGGTGTGTTCCTTATATTCTCCTCGTGTCTAAACTCTTCTCCATGGCTGGAGCCCCAAATAATATTCCTTTACGTGCTAAGGGGTATCTAGAGAGTGTGATAGGTTTAATAACTACCCCCACCCTAACGCATACCCTAACCCTAACCCCTACCCTAACCCTAACGCGTACCCTAATCCTAACCCGTACCCTAAACCGAGCCCTAACCCTAACACTAACCCTAACCCTAATCCTATCCCATACCCTACGCCCTACCCGAACCCCTCCCCGAACCCGTACCCTAAGCCATACCCTAACCCTCACCCTAACCCTAACCCTAACCCTAAGCTACCCTTGACTGCTTCTGCCTCCAATAGATTTCCTAAGCACTAGTGTTTTAAGGAACAGGTTAAAAAGAGAATCCTAATGTGATTTCTTGATAATGGGTGTGTTCCTTATCTTCTCCTAGTGTCTAAACTCTTCTCCATGGCTGGACCCCCAAATAATATTCCTTTACGTGCTAAGGGGTATCTAGAGAGTGGGATAGGTTTAATAACTAACCTCACCCTATTGCGTACCCTAACCCTAACACCTACCCTAACACTAACGCGTACCCTAATCCTAACCCGTACACTAAACCGAGCCCTAACCCTAACACTAACCCTAACCCTAACCCTAACCCATACCCTACGCCCTACCCGAACCCCTCCCCGAACCCGTACCCTAAGCCATACCCTAACCCTAACCCTAACCCTAATCCTAACCCTAAGCTACCCTTGACTGCTTCTGCCTCCAATAGATTTCCTAAGCACTAGTGTTTTAAGGAACAGGTTAAAAACAGAATCCTAATGTGATTTCTTGATAATGGGTGTGTTCCTTATATTCTCCTCGTGTCTAAACTCTTCTCCAAGGCTGGACCCCCAAATAATATTCCTTTACGTGATAAGGGGTATCTAGAGAGTGTGATAGGTTTAATAAATACCCCCACCCTAACGCGTACCCTAACCCTAATCCCTACCCTAACCCTAACGCGTACCCTAATCCTAACCCGTACCCTAAACCGAGCCCTAACCCTAACACTAACCCTAACCCTAACCCTAACCCATACCCTACGCCCTACCCGAACCCCTCCCCGAACCCGTACCCTAAGCCATACCCTAACCCTCACCCTAACCCTAACCCTAACCCTAAGCTACCCTTGAATGCTTCTGCCTCCAATAGATTTCCTAAGCACTAGTGTTTTAAGGAACAGGTTAAAAAGAGAATCCTAATGTGATTTCCTGATAATGGGTGTGTTCCTTATCTTCTCCTAGTGTCTAAACTCTTCTCCATGGCTGGACCCCCAATAATATTCCTGTACGTGCTAAGGGGTATCTAGAGAGTGAGATAGGTTTAATAACTACCCTCACCCTAACGCGTACACTAACCCTAACGCGTACCCTAATCCTAACCCGTACCCTAAACCGAGCCCTAACCCTAACACTAACCCTAACCCTAACCCTAACCCATACCCTACGCCCTACCCGAACCCCTCCCCGAACCCGTGCCCTAAGCCGTACCCTAACCCTCACCCTAACCCTAACCCTAACCCTAAGCTACCCTTGACGGCTTCTGCCTCCAATAGATTTCCTAAGCACTAGTGTTTTAAGGAACATGTTAAAAAGAGAATCCTAATGTGATTTCTTGATAATGGGTGTGTTCCTTATCTTCTCCTCGTGTCTAAACTCTTCTCCATGGCTGGACCCCCAAATAATATTCCTTTATGTGCTAAGGGGTATCTAGAGAGTGTGATAGGTTTAATAACTACCCTCACCATAACGCGTACCCTAACCCTAACCCCTACCCTAACCCTAACGCATACCCTAATCCTAACCCTTACCCTAAACCGAGCCCAAACCCTAACACTAGCCCTAACCCTAACCCTAACCCATACCCTACGCCCTACCCGAAACCCTCCCCGAACCCGTATCGTAAGCCGTACCCTAACCCTCACCCTAACCCTAACCCTAAGCTACCCTTGACGGCTTCTGCCTCCAATAGATTTCCTAAGCACTAGTGTTTTAAGGAACTGGTTAAAAAGAGAATCCTAATGTGATTTCTTGATAATGGGTGTGTTCCTTATCTTCTCCTCGTGTCTAAACTCTTCTCCATGGCTGGACCCCCAAATAATATTCCTTTACGTGCTAAGGGGTATCTAGAGAGTGTGATAGGTTTAATAACTACCCCCACCCTAAAGCGTACCCTAACCCTAACCCCTACCCTAACCCTAACGCGTACCCTAATCCTAACCCGTACCCTAAACCGAGCCCTTACCCTAACACTAACCCTAACCCTAATCCTAACCCATACCCTACGCCCTACCCGAACCCCTCCCCGAACCCGTACCCTAAGCCATACCCTAAACCTCACCCTAACCCTAACCCTAACCCTAAGCTACCCTTGACTGCTTCTGCCTCCAATAGATTTCCTAAGCACTAGTGTTTTAAGGAACATGTTAAAAACAGAATCCTAATGTGATTTCTTGATAATGGGTGTGTTCCTTATATTCTCCTCGTGTCTAAACTCTTCTCCAAGGCTGGACCCCCAAATAATATTCCTTTACGTGATAAGGGGTATCTAGAGAGTGTGATAGGTTTAATAAATACCCCCACCCTAACGCGTACCCTAACCCTAATCCCTACCCTAACCCTAACGCGTACCCTAATCCTAACCCGTACCCTAAACCGAGCCCTAACCCTAACACTAACCCTAACCCTAACCCTAACCCATACCCTACGCCCTACCCGAACCCCTCCCCGAACCCGTACCCTAAGCCATACCCTAACCCTCACCCAAACCCTAACCCTAACCCTAAGCTACCCTTGACTGCTTCTGCCTCCAATAGATTTCCTAAGCACTAGTGTTTTAAGGAACAGGTTAAAAAGAGAATCCTAATGTGATTTCGTGATAATGGGTGTGTTCCTTATCTTCTCCTAGTGTCTAAACTCTTCTCCATGGCTGGACCCCCAATAATATTCCTGTACGTGCTAAGGGGTATCTAGAGAGTGAGATAGGTTTAATAACTACCCTCACCCAAACGCGTACACTAACCCTAACGCGTACCGTAATCCTAACCCGTACCCTAAACCGAGCCCTAAACCTAACACTAACCCTAACCCTAACCCTAACCCATACCCTACGCCCTACCCGAACCCCTCCCCGAACCCGTGCCCTAAGCCGTACCCTAACCCTCACCCTAACCCTAACCCTAAGCTACCCTTGACGGCTTCTGCCTCCAATAGATTTCCTAAGCACTAGTGTTTTAAGGAACATGTTAAAAAGAGAATCCTAATGTGATTTCTTGATAATGGGTGTGTTCCTTATATTCTCCTCGTGTCTAAACTCTTCTCCATGGCTGGACCCCCAAATAATATTCCTTTATGTGCTAAGGGGTATCTAGAGAGTGTGATAGGTTTAATAACTACCCTCACCATAACTCGTACCTAACCCTAACCCCTACCCTAACCCTAACGCATACCCTAATCCTAACCCGTACCCTAAACCGAGCCCAAACCCTAACACTAGCCCTAACCCTAACCCTAACCCATACCCTACGCCCTACCCGAACCCCTCCCCGAACCCGTATCGTAAGCCGTACCCTAACCCTCACCCTAACCCTAATCCTAACACTAAGCTACCCTTGACGGCTTCTGCCTCCAATACATTTCCTAAGCACTAGTGTTTTAAGGAACTGGTTAAAAAGAGAATCCTAATGTGATTTCTTGATAATGGGTGTGTTCCTTATCTTCTCCTAGTGTCTAAACTCTTCTCCATGGCTGGACCCCCAAATAATATTCCTTTACGTGCTAGGGGGTATCTAGAGAGTGGGATAGGTTTAATAACTACCCTCACCCTAATGCGTACCCTAACCCTAACACCTACCCTAACCCTAACGCGTACAATAATCCTAACCCGTACCCTAAACCGAGCCCTAACCCTAACACTAGCCCTAACCCTAACCCTAACCCATACCCTACGCCCTACCCGAAACCCTCCCCGAACCCGTATCGTAAGCCGTACCCTAACCCTCACCCTAACCCTAACCCTAAGCTACCCTTGACGGCTTCTGCCTCCAATAGATTTCCTAAGCACTAGTGTTTTAAGGAACTGGTTAAAAAGAGAATCCTAATGTGATTTCTTGATAATGGGTGTGTTCCTTATCTTCTCCTCGTGTCTAAACTCTTCTCCATGGCTGGACCCCCAAATAATATTCCTTTACGTGCTAAGGGGTATCTAGAGAGTGTGATAGGTTTAATAACTACCCCCACCCTAAAGCGTACCCTAACCCTAACCCCTACCCTAACCCTAACGCGTACCCTAATCCTAACCCGTACCCTAAACCGAGCCCTTACCCTAACACTAACCCTAACCCTAATCCTAACCCATACCCTACGCCCTACCCGAACCCCTCCCCGAACCCGTACCCTAAGCCATACCCTAAACCTCACCCTAACCCTAACCCTAACCCTAAGCTACCCTTGACTGCTTCTGCCTCCAATAGATTTCCTAAGCACTAGTGTTTTAAGGAACATGTTAAAAACAGAATCCTAATGTGATTTCTTGATAATGGGTGTGTTCCTTATATTCTCCTCGTGTCTAAACTCTTCTCCAAGGCTGGACCCCCAAATAATATTCCTTTACGTGATAAGGGGTATCTAGAGAGTGTGATAGGTTTAATAAATACCCCCACCCTAACGCGTACCCTAACCCTAATCCCTACCCTAACCCTAACGCGTACCCTAATCCTAACCCGTACCCTAAACCGAGCCCTAACCCTAACACTAACCCTAACCCTAACCCTAACCCATACCCTACGCCCTACCCGAACCCCTCCCCGAACCCGTACCCTAAGCCATACCCTAACCCTCACCCAAACCCTAACCCTAACCCTAAGCTACCCTTGACTGCTTCTGCCTCCAATAGATTTCCTAAGCACTAGTGTTTTAAGGAACAGGTTAAAAAGAGAATCCTAATGTGATTTCGTGATAATGGGTGTTTTCCTTATCTTCTCCTAGTGTCTAAACTCTTCTCCATGGCTGGACCCCCAATAATATTCCTGTACGTGCTAAGGGGTATCTAGAGAGTGAGATAGGTTTAATAACTACCCTCACCCAAACGCGTACACTAACCCTAACGCGTACCGTAATCCTAACCCGTACCCTAAACCGAGCCCTAAACCTAACACTAACCCTAACCCTAACCCTAACCCATACCCTACGCCCTACCCGAACCCCTCCCCGAACCCGTGCCCTAAGCCGTACCCTAACCCTCACCCTAACCCTAACCCTAAGCTACCCTTGACGGCTTCTGCCTCCAATAGATTTCCTAAGCACTAGTGTTTTAAGGAACATGTTAAAAAGAGAATCCTAATGTGATTTCTTGATAATGGGTGTGTTCCTTATATTCTCCTCGTGTCTAAACTCTTCTCCATGGCTGGACCCCCAAATAATATTCCTTTATGTGCTAAGGGGTATCTAGAGAGTGTGATAGGTTTAATAACTACCCTCACCATAACTCGTACCTAACCCTAACCCCTACCCTAACCCTAACGCATACCCTAATCCTAACCCGTACCCTAAACCGAGCCCAAACCCTAACACTAGCCCTAACCCTAACCCTAACCCATACCCTACGCCCTACCCGAACCCCTCCCCGAACCCGTATCGTAAGCCGTACCCTAACCCTCACCCTAACCCTAATCCTAACACTAAGCTACCCTTGACGGCTTCTGCCTCCAATACATTTCCTAAGCACTAGTGTTTTAAGGAACTGGTTAAAAAGAGAATCCTAATGTGATTTCTTGATAATGGGTGTGTTCCTTATCTTCTCCTAGTGTCTAAACTCTTCTCCATGGCTGGACCCCCAAATAATATTCCTTTACGTGCTAGGGGGTATCTAGAGAGTGGGATAGGTTTAATAACTACCCTCACCCTAATGCGTACCCTAACCCTAACACCTACCCTAACCCTAACGCGTACAATAATCCTAACCCGTACCCTAAACCGAGCCCTAACCCTAACACTAACCCTAACCCTAACCCTAACCCATACCCTACGCCCTACACGAACCCCTCCCCGAACCCGTGCCCTAAGCCGTACCCTAACCCTCACCCTAACCCTAACCCTAACCCTAAGCTACCCATGACGGCTTCTGCCTCCAATAGATTTCGTAAGCACTAGTGTTTTAAGGAACACGTTAAAGAGAGAATCCTAATGTGATTTCTTGATAATGGGTGTGTTCCTTATCTTCTCCTCGTGTCTAAACTCTTCTCCATGGCTGGACCCCCAAATAATATTCCTTTATGTGCTAAGGGGTATCTAGAGAGTGTGATAGGTTTAATAACTACCCTCACCCTAACGCGTACCCTAACCCTAACCCCTACCCTAACCCTAACGCATACCCTAATCCTAACCCGTACCCTAAACCGAGCCCAAACCCTAACACTAGCCCTAACCCTAACCCTAACCCATACCCTACGCCCTACCCGAACCCCTCCCCGAACCCGTATCGTAAGCCGTACCCTAACCCTCACCCTAACCCTAACCCTAAGCCTAAGCTACCCTTGACTGCTTCTGCCTCCAATAGATTTCCTAAGCACTAGTGTTTTAAGGAACAGGTTAAAAAGAGAATCCTAATGTGATTTCGTGATAATGGGTGTGTTCCTTATCTTCTCCTAGTGTCTAAACTCTTCTCCATGGCTGGACCCCCAATAATATTCCTGTACGTGCTAAGGGGTATCTAGAGAGTGGGATAGGTTTAATAACTACCCTCACCCTAACGCGTACACTAACCCTAACGCGTACCCTAATCCTAACCCGTACCCTAAACCGAGCCCAAACCCTAACACTAGCCCTAACCCTAACCCTAACCCATACCCTACGCCCTACCCGAACCCCTCCCCGAACCCGTATCGTAAGCCGTACCCTGACCCTCACCCTAACCCTAATCCTAACACTAAGCTACCCTTGACGGCTTCTGCCTCCAATAGATTTCCTAAGCACTAGTGTTTTAAGGAACTGGTTAAAAAGAGAATCCTAATGTGATTTCTTGATAATGGGTGTGTTCCTTATCTTCTCCTCGTGTCTAAACTCTTCTCCATGGCTGGACCCCCAAATAATATTCCTTTACGTGCTAAGGGGTATCTAGAGAGTGTGATAGTTTTAATAACTACCCCCACCCTAACGCGTACCCTAACCCTAACCCCTACCCTAACCCTATCGCGTACCCTAATCCTAACCCATACCCTAAACCGAGCCCTAACCCTAACACTAACCCTAACCCTAATCCTAACCCATACCCTACGCCCTACCCGAACCCCTCCCCGAACCCTTACCCTAAGCCATACCCTAACCCTCACCCTAACCCTAACCCTAACCCTAAGCTACCCTTGACTGCTTCTGCCTCCAATAGATTTCCTAAGCACTAGTGTTTTAAGGAACAGGTTAAAAACAGAATCCTAATGTGATTTCTTGATAATGGGTGTGTTCCTTATATTCTCCTCGTGTCTAAACTCTTCTCCAAGGCTGGACCCCCAAATAATATTCCTTTACGTGATAAGGGGTATCTAGAGAGTGTGATAGGTTTAATAAATACCCCCACCCTAACGCGTACCCTAACCCTAATCCCTACCCTAACCCTAACGCATACCCTAATCCTAACCCGTACCCTAAACCGAGCCCTAACCCTAACACTAACCCTAACCCTAACCCTAACCCATACCCTACGCCCTACCCGAACCCCTCCCCGAACCCGTACCCTAAGCCATACCCTAACCCTCACCCTAACCCTAACCCTAACCCTAAGCTACCCTTGACTGCTTCTGCCTCCAATAGATTTCCTAAGCACTAGTGTTTTAAGGAACAGGTTAAAAAGAGAATCCTAATGTGATTTCGTGATAATGGGTGTGTTCCTTATCTTCTCCTAGTGTCTAAACTCTTCTCCATGGCTGGACCCCCAATAATATTCCTGTACGTGCTAAGGGGTATCTAGAGAGTGAGATAGGTTTAATAACTACCCTCACCCTAACGCGTACACTAACCCTAACGCGTACCCTAATCCTAACCCGTACCCTAAACCGAGCCCTAACCCTAACACTAACCCTAACCCTAACCCTAACCCATACCCTACGCCCTACACGAACCCCTCCCCGAACCCGTGCCCTAAGCCGTACCCTAACCCTCACCCTAACCCTAACCCTAAGCTACCCTTGACGGCTTCTGCCTCCAATAGATTTCCTAAGCACTAGTGTTTTAAGGAACATGTTAAAAAGAGAATCCTAATGTGATTTCTTGATAATGGGTGTGTTCCTTATATTCTCCTCGTGTCTAAACTCTTCTCCATGGCTGGACCCCCAAATAATATTCCTTTATGTGCTAAGGGGTATCTAGAGAGTGTGATAGGTTTAATAACTACCCTCACCATAACTCGTACCTAACCCTAACCCCTACCCTAACCCTAACGCATACCCTAATCCTAACCCGTACCCTAAACCGAGCCCAAACCCTAACACTAGCCCTAACCCTAACCCTAACCCATACCCTACGCCCTACCCGAACCCCTCCCCGAACCCGTATCGTAAGCCGTACCCTAACCCTCACCCTAACCCTAATCCTAACACTAAGCTACCCTTGACGGCTTCTGCCTCCAATAGATTTCCTAAGCACTAGTGTTTTAAGGAACTGGTTAAAAAGAGAATCCTAATGTGATTTCTTGATAATGGGTGTGTTCCTTATCTTCTCCTAGTGTCTAAACTCTTCTCCATGGCTGGACCCCCAAATAATATTCCTTTACGTGCTAGGGGGTATCTAGAGAGTGGGATAGGTTTAATAACTACCCTCACCCTAATGCCTACCCTAACCCTAACACCTACCCTAACCCTAACGCGTACAATAATCCTAACCCGTACCCTAAACCGAGCCCTAACCCTAACACTAACCCTAACCCTAACCCTAACCCATACCCTACGCCCTACACGAACCCCTCCCCGAACCCGTGCCCTAAGCCGTACCCTAACCCTCACCCTAACCCTAACCCTAACCCTAAGCTACCCATGACGGCTTCTGCCTCCAATAGATTTCGTAAGCACTAGTGTTTTAAGGAACATGTTAAAGAGAGAATCCTAATGTGATTTCTTGATAATGGGTGTGTTCCTTATCTTCTCCTCGTGTCTAAACTCTTCTCCATGGCTGGACCCCCAAATAATATTCCTTTATGTGCTAAGGGGTATCTAGAGAGTGTGATAGGTTTAATAACTACCCTCACCCTAACGCGTACCCTAACCCTAACCCCTACCCTAACCCTAACGCATACCCTAATCCTAACCCGTACCCTAAACCGAGCCCAAACCCTAACACTAGCCCTAACCCTAACCCTAACCCATACCCTACGCCCTCCCCGAACCCCTACCCGAACCCGTATCGTAAGCCGTACCCTAACCCTCACCCTAACCCTAACCCTAACCCTAAGCTACCCTTGACTGCTTCTGCCTCCAATAAATTTCCTAAGCACTAGTGTTTTAAGGAACAGTTTAAAAAGAGAATCATATTGTGATTTCTTGATAATGGGTGTGTTCCTTATCTTCTCCTAGTGTCTAAACTCTTCCCCATGGCTGGACCCCCAAATAATATTCCTTTACGTGCTAAGGGGTATCTAGATAGTGGGATAGGTTTAATAACTACCCTCACCCTAAAGCGTACCCTAACCCTAACCACTACCCTAACACTAACGCGTACCCTAATCCTAACCCGTAACATAAACCGACCCCTAACCCTAACACTAACCCTAACCCTAACCCTAACCCATACCCTATGCCCTACCCGAACCCCTCCCCGAACCCGTACCCTAAGCCGTACCCTAACCCTCACCCTAACCCTAACCCTAAGCCTAAGCTACCCTTGACTGCTTTTGCCTCCAATAGATTTCCTAAGCACTAGTGTTTTAAGGAACAGGTTAAAAAGAGAATCCTAATGTGATTTCGTGATAATGGGTGTGTTCCTTATCTTCTCCTAGGGTCTAAACTCTTCTCCATGGCTGGACCCCCAATAATATTCCTGTACGTGCTAAGGGGTATCTAGAGAGTGGAATAGGTTTAAAAACTAACCTCACCCTATCGCATACCCTAACCCTAACCCCTACCCTAACCCTAACGCGTACCCTAATCCTAACCCGTACCCTAAACCGAGCCCTAACCCTAACACTAACCCTAACCCTAACCCTAACCCATAGCCTACGCCCTACCCGAACCCCTCCCCGAACCCGTACCCTAAGCCGTACCCTAACCCTCACCCTAACCCTAACCCTAACCCTAAGCTACCCTTGACGGCTTCTGCCTCCAATAGATTTCCTAAGCACTAGTGTTTTAAGGAACAGTTTAAAAAGAGAATCATATTGTGATTTCTTGATAATGGGTGTGTTCCTTATCTTCTCCTAGTGTCTAAACTCTTCTCCATGGCTGGACACCCAAATAATATTCCTTTACGTGCTAAGGGGTATCTAGAGAGTGGGATAGGTTTAATAACTACCCTCACCCTAAAGCGTACCCTAACCCTAACCACTACCCTAACACTAACGCGTACCCTAATCCTAACCCGTACCCTAAACCGAGCCCTAACCCTAACACTAACTCTAACCCTAACCCTAACACATACCCTACGCCCTACCCGAACCCCTCCCCGAACCCGTACCCTAAGCCATACCCTAACCCTCACCCTAAACCTAACCCTAACCCTAAGCTACCCTTGACTGCTTCTGCCTCCAATAGATTTCCTAAGCACTAGTGTTTTAAGGAACAGGTTAAAAAGAGAATCCTAATGTGATTTCGTGATAATGGGTGTGTTCCTTATCTTCTCCTCGTGTCTAAACTCTTCTCTATGGCTGGACCCCCAATAATATTCCTGTACGTGCTAAGGGGTATCTAGAGAGTGGGATAGGTTTAATAACTACCCTCACCCTAACGCGTACACTAACCCTAACGCGTACCCTAATCCTAACCCGTACCCTAAACCCAGCCCTAACCCTAACAGTAACCCTAACCCTAACCCTAACCCATACCCTACGCCCTACCCGAACCCCTCCCCGAACCCGTGCACTAAGCCGTACCCTAACCCTCACCCTAAACCTAACCCTAACCTAACCCTAAGCTACCCTTGACGGCTTCTGCCTCCAATAGATTTCCTAAGCACTAGTGTTTTAAGGAACATGTTAAAAAGAGAATCCTAATGTGATTTCTTGATAATGGGTGTGTTCCTTATCTTCTCCTCGTGTCTAAACTCTTCTCCATGGCTGGACCCCCAAATAATATTCCTTTACGTGCTAAGGGGTATCTAGAGAGTGTGATAGGTTTAATAACTACCCCCACCCTAACGCGTACCCTAACCCTAACCCCTACCCTAACCCTAACGCGTACCCTAATCCTAACCCGTACCCTAAACCGAGCCCTAACCCTAACACTAACCATAACCCTAATCCTTACCCATACCCTACGCCCTACCCGAACCCCTCCCCGAACCCGTGCCCTAAGCCGTACCCTAACCCTCACCCTAACCCTAACCCTAACCCTAAGCTACCCTTGACGGCTTCTGCCTCCAATAGATTTCCTAAGCACTAGTGTTTTAAGGAACATGTTAAAAAGAGAATCCTAATGTGATTTCTTGATAATGGGTGTGTTCCTTATCTTCTCCTCGTGTCTAAACTCTTCTCCATGGCTGGACCCCCAAATAATATTCCTTTATGTGCTAAGGGGTATCTAGAGAGTGTGATAGGTTTAATAACTACCCTCACCATAACGCGTACCCTAACCCTAACCCCTACCCTAACCCTAACGCATACCCTAATCCTAACCCGTACCCTAAACCGAGCCCAAACCCTAACACTAGCCCTAACCCTAACCCTAACCCATACCCTACGCCCTACCCGAACCCCTCCCCGAACCCGTATCGTAAGCCGTACCCTGACCCTCACCCTAACCCTAATCCTAACACTAAGCTACCCTTGACGGCTTCTGCCTCCAATAGATTTCCTAAGCACTAGTGTTTTAAGGAACTGGTTAAAAAGAGAATCCTAATGTGATTTCTTGATAATGGGTGTGTTCCTTATCTTCTCCTCGTGTCTAAACTCTTTTCCATGGCTGGACCCCCAAATAATATTCCTTTACGTGCTAAGGGGTATCTAGAGAGTGTGATAGTTTTAATAACTACCCCCACCCTAACGCGTACCCTAACCCTAACCCCTACCCTAACCCTATCGCGTACCCTAATCCTAACCCGTACCCTAAACCGAGCCCTAACCCTAACACTAACCCTAACCCTAATCCTAACCCATACCCTACGCCCTACCCGAACCCCTCCCCGAACCCTTACCCTAAGCCATACCCTAACCCTCACCCTAACCCTAACCCTAACCCTAAGCTACCCTTGACTGCTTCTGCCTCCAATAGATTTCCTAAGCACTAGTGTTTTAAGGAACAGGTTAAAAACAGAATCCTAATGTGATTTCTTGATAATGGGTGTGTTCCTTATATTCTCCTCGTGTCTAAACTCTTCTCCAAGGCTGGACCACCAAATAATATTCCTTTACGTGATAAGGGGTATCTAGAGAGTGTGATAGGTTTAATAAATACCCCCACCCTAACGCGTACCCTAACCCTAATCCCTACCCTAACCCTAACGCGTACCCTAATCCTAACCCGTACCCTAAACCGAGCCCTAACCCTAACACTAACCCTAACCCTAACCCTAACCCATACCCTACGCCCTACCCGAACCCCTCCCCGAACCCGTACCCTAAGCCATACCCTAACCCTCACCCTAACCCTAACCCTAACCCTAAGCTACCCTTGACTGCTTCTGCCTCCAATAGATTTCCTAAGCACTAGTGTTTTAAGGAACAGGTTAAAAAGAGAATCCTAATGTGATTTCGTGATAATGGGTGTGTTCCTTATCTTCTCCTAGTGTCTAAACTCTTCTCCATGGCTGGACCCCCAATAATATTCCTGTACGTGCTAAGGGGTATCTAGAGAGTGAGATAGGTTTAATAACTACCCTCACCCTAACGCGTACACTAACCCTAACGCGTACCCTAATCCTAACCCGTACCCTAAACCGAGCCCTAACCCTAACACTAACCCTAACCCTAACCCTAACCCATACCCTACGCCCTACACGAACCCCTCCCCGAACCCGTGCCCTAAGCCGTACCCTAACCCTCACCCTAACCCTAACCCTAAGCTACCCTTGACGGCTTCTGCCTCCAATAGATTTCCTAAGCACTAGTGTTTTAAGGAACATGTTAAAAAGAGAATCCTAATGTGATTTCTTGATAATGGGTGTGTTCCTTATATTCTCCTCGTGTCTAAACTCTTCTCCATGGCTGGACCCCCAAATAATATTCCTTTATGTGCTAAGGGGTATCTAGAGAGTGTGATAGGTTTAATAACTACCCTCACCATAACGCGTACCCTAACCCTAACCCCTACCCTAACCCTAACGCATACCCTAATCCTAACCCGTACCCTAAACCGAGCCCAAACCCTAACACTAGCCCTAACCCTAACCCTAACCCATACCCTACGCCCTACCCGAACCCCTCCCCGAACCCGTATCGTAAGCCGTACCCTAACCCTCACCCTAACCCTAATCCTAACCCTAAGCTACCCTTGACGGCTTCTGCCTCCAATAGATTTCCTAAGCACTAGTGTTTTAAGGAACTGGTTAAAAAGAGAATCCTAATGTGATTTCTTGATAATGGGTGTGTTCCTTATCTTCTCCTAGTGTCTAAACTCTTCTCCATGGCTGGACCCCCAAATAATATTCCTTTACGTGCTAGGGGGTATCTAGAGAGTGGGATAGGTTTAATAACTACCCTCACCCTAATGCGTACCCTAACCCTAACACCTACCCTAACCCTAACGCGTACAATAATCCTAACCCGTACCCTAAACCGAGCCCTAACCCTAACACTAACCCTAACCCTAACCCTAACCCATACCCTACGCCCTACACGAACCCCTCCCCGAACCCGTGCCCTAAGCCGTACCCTAACCCTCACCCTAACCCTAACCCTAACCCTAAGCTACCCATGACGGCTTCTGCCTCCAATAGATTTCGTAAGCACTAGTGTTTTAAGGAACATGTTAAAGAGAGAATCCTAATGTGATTTCTTGATAATGGGTGTGTTCCTTATCTTCTCCTCGTGTCTAAACTCTTCTCCATGGCTGGACCCCCAAATAATATTCCTTTATGTGCTAAGGGGTATCTAGAGAGTGTGATAGGTTTAATAACTACCCTCACCCTAACGCGTACCCTAACCCTAACCCCTACCCTAACCCTAACGCATACCCTAATCCTAACCCGTACCCTAAACCGAGCCCAAACCCTAACACTAGCCCTAACCCTAACCCTAACCCATACCCTACGCCCTACCCGAACCCCTCCCCGAACCCGTATCGTAAGCCGTACCCTAACCCTCACCCTAACCCTAACCCTAACCCTAAGCTACCCTTGACTGCTTCTGCCTCCAATAAATTTCCTAAGCACTAGTGTTTTAAGGAACAGTTTAAAAAGAGAATCATATTGTGATTTCTTGATAATGGGTGTGTTCCTTATCTTCTCCTAGTGTCTAAACTCTTCTCCATGGCTGGACCCCCAAATAATATTCCTTTACGTGCTAAGGGGTATCTAGAGAGTGGGATAGGTTTAATAACTACCCTCACCCTAAAGCGTACCCTAACCCTAACCACTACCCTAACACTAACGCGTACCCTAATCCTAACCCGTAACATAAACCGACCCCTAACCCTAACACTAACCCTAACCCTAACCCTAACCCATACCCTATGCCCTACCCGAACCCCTCCCCGAACCCGTACCCTAAGCCGTACCCTAACCCTCACCCTAACCCTAACCCTAAGCCTAAGCTACCCTTGACTGCTTCTGCCTCCAATAGATTTCCTAAGCACTAGTGTTTTAAGGAACAGGTTAAAAAGAGAATCCTAATGTGATTTCGTGATAATGGGTGTGTTCCTTATCTTCTCCTAGGGTCTAAACTCTTCTCCATGGCTGGACCCCCAATAATATTCCTGTACGTGCTAAGGGGTATCTAGAGAGTGGAATAGGTTTAAAAACTAACCTCACCCTATCGCATACCCTAACCCTAACCCCTACCCTAACCCTAACGCGTACCCTAATCCTAACCCGTACCCTAAACCGAGCCCTAACCCTAACACTAACCCTAACCCTAACCCTAACCCATAGCCTACGCCCTACCCGAACCCCTCCCCGAACCCGTACCCTAAGCCGTACCCTAACCCTCACCCTAACCCTAACCCTTACCCTAAGCTACCCTTGACGGCTTCTGCCTCCAATAGATTTCCTAAGCACTAGTGTTTTAAGGAACAGTTTAAAAAGAGAATCATATTGTGATTTCTTGATAATGGGTGTGTTCCTTATCTTCTCCTAGTGTCTAAACTCTTCTCCATGGCTGGACACCCAAATAATATTCCTTTACGTGCTAAGGGGTATCTAGAGAGTGGGATAGGTTTAATAACTACCCTCACCCTAAAGCGTACCCTAACCCTAACCACTACCCTAACACTAACGCGTACCCTAATCCTAACCCGTACCCTAAACCGAGCCCTAACCCTAACACTAACTCTAACCCTAACCCTAACACATACCCTACGCCCTACCCGAACCCCTCCCCGAACCCGTACCCTAAGCCATACCCTAACCCTCACCCTAAACCTAACCCTAACCCTAAGCTACCCTTGACTGCTTCTGCCTCCAATAGATTTCCTAAGCACTAGTGTTTTAAGGAACAGGTTAAAAAGAGAATCCTAATGTGATTTCGTGATAATGGGTGTGTTCCTTATCTTCTCCTCGTGTCTAAACTCTTCTCCATGGCTGGACCCCCAATAATATTCCTGTACGTGCTAAGGGGTATCTAGAGAGTGGGATAGGTTTAATAACTACCCTCACCCTAACGCGTACACTAACCCTAACGCGTACCCTAATCCTAACCCGTACCCTAAACCCAGCCCTAACCCTAACAGTAACCCTAACCCTAACCCTAACCCATACCCTACGCCCTACCCGAACCCCTCCCCGAACCCGTGCACTAAGCCGTACCCTAACCCTCACCCTAAACCTAACCCTAACCTAACCCTAAGCTACCCTTGACGGCTTCTGCCTCCAATAGATTTCCTAAGCACTAGTGTTTTAAGGAACATGTTAAAAAGAGAATCCTAATGTGATTTCTTGATAATGGGTGTGTTCCTTATCTTCTCCTCGTGTCTAAACTCTTCTCCATGGCTGGACCCCCAAATAATATTCCTTTACGTGCTAAGGGGTATCTAGAGAGTGTGATAGGTTTAATAACTACCCCCACCCTAACGCGTACCCTAACCCTAACCCCTACCCTAACCCTAACGCGTACCCTAATCCTAACCCGTACCCTAAACCGAGCCCTAACCCTAACACTAACCCTAACCCTAATCCTAACCCATACCCTACGCCCTACCCGAACCCCTCCCCGAACCCGTACCCTAAGCCATACCCTAACCCTCACCCTAACCCTAACCCTAACCCTAAGCTACCCTTGACTGCTTCTGCCTCCAATAGATTTCCTAAGCACTAGTGTTTTAAGGAACAGGTTAAAAAGAGAATCCTAATGTGATTTCTTGATAATGGGTGTGTTCCTTATCTTGTCCTCGTGTCTAAACTCTTCTCCATGGCTGGACCCCCAAATAATATTCCTTTACGTGATAAGGGGTATCTAGAGAGTGTGATAGGTTTAATAAATACCCCCACCCTAACGCGTACCCTAACCCTAACCCCTACCCTAACCCTAACGCGTACCCCAATCCTAACCCGTACCCTAAACCGAGCCCTAACCCTAACACTAACCCTAACCCTAACCCTAACCCATACCCTACACCCTACACGAACACCTACCCGAACCCGTACCCTAAGCCATACCCTAATCCTCACCCTAACCCTAACCCTAACCCTAAGCTACCCTTGACTGCTTCTGCCTCCAATAGATTTCCTAAGCACTAGTGTTTTAAGGAACAGGTTAAAAAGAGAATCCTAATGTGATTTCGTGAAAATGGGTGTGTTCCTATTCTTCTCCTAGTGTCTAAACTCTTCTCCATGGCTGGACCCCCAATAATATTCCTGTACGTGCTAAGGGGTATCTAGAGAGTGGGATAGGTTTAATAACTACCCTCACCCTAACGCGTACACTAACCCTAACTCGTACCCTAATCCTAACCCGTACCCTAAACCGAGCCCTAACCCTAACACTAACCCTAACCCTAACCCTAACCCATACCCTACGCCCTACCCGAACCCCTCCCCGAACCCGTGCCCTAAGCCGTACCCTAAACCTCACCCTAACCCTAACCCTAACCCTAAGCTACCCTTGACGGCTTCTGCCTCCAATAGATTTCCTAAGCACTAGTGTTTTAAGGAACAGGTTAAAAAGAGAATCCTAATGTGATTTCTTGATAATGGGTGTGTTCCTTATCTTCTCCTCGTGTCTAAACTCTTCTCCATGGCTGGACCCCCAAATAATATTCCTTTACGTGCTAAGGGGTATCTAGAGAGTGTGATAGTTTTAATAACTACCCCCACCCTAACGCGTACCCTAACCCTAACCCCTACCCTAACCCTATCGCGTACCCTAATCCTAACCCGTACCCTAAACCGAGCCCTAACCCTAACACTAACCCTAACCCTAATCCTAACCCATACCCTACGCCCTACCCGAACCCCTCCCCGAACCCTTACCCTAAGCCATACCCTAACCCTCACCCTAACCCTAACCCTAACCCTAAGCTACCCTTGACTGCTTCTGCCTCCAATAGATTTCCTAAGCACTAGTGTTTTAAGGAACAGGTTAAAAACAGAATCCTAATGTGATTTCTTGATAATGGGTGTGTTCCTTATATTCTCCTCGTGTCTAAACTCTTCTCCAAGGCTGGACCCCCAAATAATATTCCTTTACGTGATAAGGGGTATCTAGAGAGTGTGATAGGTTTAATAAATACCCCCACCCTAACGCGTACCCTAACCCTAATCCCTACCCTAACCCTAACGCGTACCCTAATCCTAACCCGTACCCTAAACCGAGCCCTAACCCTAACACTAACCCTAACCCTAACCCTAACCCATACCCTACGCCCTACCCGAACCCCTCCCCGAACCCGTACCCTAAGCCATACCCTAACCCTCACCCTAACCCTAACCCTAACCCTAAGCTACCCTTGACTGCTTCTGCCTCCAATAGATTTCCTAAGCACTAGTGTTTTAAGGAACAGGTTAAAAAGAGAATCCTAATGTGATTTCGTGATAATGGGTGTGTTCCTTATCTTCTCCTAGTGTCTAAACTCTTCTCCATGGCTGGACCCCCAATAATATTCCTGTACGTGCTAAGGGGTATCTAGAGAGTGAGATAGGTTTAATAACTACCCTCACCCTAACGCGTACACTAACCCTAACGCGTACCCTAATCCTAACCCGTACCCTAAACCGAGCCCTAACCCTAACACTAACCCTAACCCTAACCCTAATCCATACCCTACGCCCTACACGAACCCCTCCCCGAACCCGTGCCCTAAGCCGTACCCTAACCCTCACCCTAACCCTAACCCTAAGCTACCCTTGACGGCTTCTGCCTCCAATAGATTTCCTAAGCACTAGTGTTTTAAGGAACATGTTAAAAAGAGAATCCTAATGTGATTTCTTGATAATGGGTGTGTTCCTTATATTCTCCTCGTGTCTAAACTCTTCTCCATGGCTGGACCCCCAAATAATATTCCTTTATGTGCTAAGGGGTATCTAGAGAGTGTGATAGGTTTAATAACTACCCTCACCATAACGCGTACCCTAACCCTAACCCCTACCCTACCCCTAACGCATACCCTAATCCTAACCCGTACCCTAAACCGAGCCCAAACCCTAACACTAGCCCTAACCCTAACCCTAACCCATACCCTACGCCCTACCCGAACCCCTCCCCGAACCCGTATCGTAAGCCGTACCCTAACCCTCACCCTAACCCTAATCCTAACACTAAGCTACCCTTGACGGCTTCTGCCTCCAATAGATTTCCTAAGCACTAGTGTTTTAAGGAACTGGTTAAAAAGAGAATCCTAATGTGATTTCTTGATAATGGGTGTGTTCCTTATCTTCTGCTAGTGTCTAAACTCTTCTCCATGGCTGGACACCCAAATAATATTCCTTTACGTGCTAGGGGGTATCTAGAGAGTGGGATAGGTTTAATAACTACCCTCACCCTAATGCGTACCCTAACCCTAACACCTACCCTAACCCTAACGCGTACAATAATCCTAACCCGTACCCTAAACCGAGCCCTAACCCTAACACTAACCCTAACCCTAACCCTAACCCATACCCTACGCCCTACACGAACCCCTCCCCGAACCCGTGCCCTAAGCCGTACCCTAACCCTCACCCTAACCCTAACCCTAACCCTAAGCTACCCATGACGGCTTCTGCCTCCAATAGATTTCGTAAGCACTAGTGTTTTAAGGAACATGTTAAAGAGAGAATCCTAATGTGATTTCTTGATAATGGGTGTGTTCCTTATCTTCTCCTCGTGTCTAAACTCTTCTCCATGGCTGGACCCCCAAATAATATTCCTTTATGTGCTAAGGGGTATCTAGAGAGTGTGATAGGTTTAATAACTACCCTCACCCTAACGCGTACCCTAACCCTAACCCCTACCCTAACCCTAACGCATACCCTAATCCTAACCCGTACCCTAAACCGAGCCCAAACCCTAACACTAGCCCTAACCCTAACCCTAACCCATACCCTACGCCCTACCCGAACCCCTCCCCTAACCCGTATCGTAAGCCGTACCCTAACCCTCACCCTAACCCTAACCCTAACCCTAAGCTACCCTTGACTGCTTCTGCCTCCAATAAATTTCCTAAGCACTAGTGTTTTAAGGAACAGTTTAAAAAGAGAATCATATTGTGATTTCTTGATAATGGGTGTGTTCCTTATCTTCTCCTAGTGTCTAAACTCTTCTCCATGGCTGGACCCCCAAATAATATTCCTTTACGTGCTAAGGGGTATCTAGAGAGTGGGATAGGTTTAATAACTACCCTCACCCTAAAGCGTACCCTAACCCTAACCACTACCCTAACACTAACGCGTACCCTAATCCTAACCCGTAACATAAACCGACCCCTAACCCTAACACTAACCCTAACCCTAACCCTAACCCATACCCTATGCCCTACCCGAACCCCTCCCCGAACCCGTACCCTAAGCCGTACCCTAACCCTCACCCTAACCCTAACCCTAAGCCTAAGCTACCCTTGACTGCTTCTGCCTCCAATAGATTTCCTAAGCACTAGTGTTTTAAGGAACAGGTTAAAAAGAGAATCCTAATGTGATTTCGTGATAATGGGTGTGTTCCTTATCTTCTCCTAGGGTCTAAACTCTTCTCCATGGCTGGACCCCCAATAATATTCCTGTACGTGCTAAGGGGTATCTAGAGAGTGGAATAGGTTTAAAAACTAACCTCACCCTATCGCATACCCTAACCCTAACCCCTACCCTAACCCTAACGCGTACCCTAATCCTAACCCGTACCCTAAACCGAGCCCTAACCCTAACACTAACCCTAACCCTAACCCTAACCCATAGCCTACGCCCTACCCGAACCCCTCCCCGAACCCGTACCCTAAGCCGTACCCTAACCCTCACCCTAACCCTAACCCTAACCCTAAGCTACCCTTGACGGCTTCTGCCTCCAATAGATTTCCTAAGCACTAGTGTTTTAAGGAACAGTTTAAAAAGAGAATCATATTGTGATTTCTTGATAATGGGTGTGTTCCTTATCTTCTCCTAGTGTCTAAACTCTTCTCCATGGCTGGACACCCAAATAATATTCCTTTACGTGCTAAGGGGTATCTAGAGAGTGGGATAGGTTTAATAACTACCCTCACCCTAAAGCGTACCCTAACCCTAACCACTACCCTAACACTAACGCGTACCCTAATCCTAACCCGTACCCTAAACCGAGCCCTAACCCTAACACTAACTCTAACCCTAACCCTAACACATACCCTACGCCCTACCCGAACCCCTCCCCGAACCCGTACCCTAAGCCATACCCTAACCCTCACCCTAAACCTAACCCTAACCCTAAGCTACCCTTGACTGCTTCTGCCTCCAATAGATTTCCTAAGCACTAGTGTTTTAAGGAACAGGTTAAAAAGAGAATCCTAATGTGATTTCGTGATAATGGGTGTGTTCCTTATCTTCTCCTCGTGTCTAAACTCTTCTCCATGGCTGGACCCCCAATAATATTCCTGTACGTGCTAAGGGGTATCTAGAGAGTGGGATAGGTTTAATAACTACCCTCACCCTAACGCGTACACTAACCCTAACGCGTACCCTAATCCTAACCCGTACCCTAAACCCAGCCCTAACCCTAACAGTAACCCTAACCCTAACCCTAACCCATACCCTACGCCCTACCCGAACCCCTCCCCGAACCCGTGCACTAAGCCGTACCCTAACCCTCACCCTAAACCTAACCCTAACCTAACCCTAAGCTACCCTTGACGGCTTCTGCCTCCAATAGATTTCCTAAGCACTAGTGTTTTAAGGAACATGTTAAAAAGAGAATCCTAATGTGATTTCTTGATAATGGGTGTGTTCCTTATCTTCTCCTCGTGTCTAAACTCTTCTCCATGGCTGGACCCCCAAATAATATTCCTTTACGTGCTAAGGGGTATCTAGAGAGTGTGATAGGTTTAATAACTACCCCCACCCTAACGCGTACCCTAACCCTAACCCCTACCCTAACCCTAACGCGTACCCTAATCCTAACCCGTACCCTAAACCGAGCCCTAACCCTAACACTAACCCTAACCCTAATCCTAACCCATACCCTACGCCCTACCCGAACCCCTCCCCGAACCCGTACCCTAAGCCATACCCTAACCCTCACCCTAACCCTAACCCTAACCCTAAGCTACCCTTGACTGCTTCTGCCTCCAATAGATTTCCTAAGCACTAGTGTTTTAAGGAACAGGTTAAAAAGAGAATCCTAATGTGATTTCTTGATAATGGGTGTGTTCCTTATCTTCTCCTCGTGTCTAAACTCTTCTCCATGGCTGGACCCCCAAATAATATTCCTTTACGTGATAAGGGGTATCTAGAGAGTGTGATAGGTTTAATAAATACCCCCACCCTAACGCGTACCCTAACCCTAACCCCTACCCTAACCCTAACGCGTACCCCAATCCTAACCCGTACCCTAAACCGAGCCCTAACCCTAACACTAACCCTAACCCTAACCCTAACCCATACCCTACACCCTACACGAACACCTACCCGAACCCGTACCCTAAGCCATACCCTAATCCTCACCCTAACCCTAACCCTAACCCTAAGCTACCCTTGACTGCTTCTGCCTCCAATAGATTTCCTAAGCACTAGTGTTTTAAGGAACAGGTTAAAAAGAGAATCCTAATGTGATTTCGTGAAAATGGGTGTGTTCCTATTCTTCTCCTAGTGTCTAAACTCTTCTCCATGGCTGGACCCCCAATAATATTCCTGTACGTGCTAAGGGGTATCTAGAGAGTGGGATAGGTTTAATAACTACCCTCACCCTAACGCGTACACTAACCCTAACTCGTACCCTAATCCTAACCCGTACCCTAAACCGAGCCCTAACCCTAACACTAACCCTAACCCTAACCCTAACCCATACCCTACGCCCTACCCGAACCCCTCCCCGAACCCGTGCCCTAAGCCGTACCCTAAACCTCACCCTAACCCTAACCCTAACCCTAAGCTACCCTTGACGGCTTCTGCCTCCAATAGATTTCCTAAGCACTAGTGTTTTAAGGAACAGGTTAAAAAGAGAATCCTAATGTGATTTCTTGATAATGGGTGTGTTCCTTATCTTCTCCTCGTGTCTAAACTCTTCTCCATGGCTGGACCCCCAAATAATATTCCTTTACGTGCTAAGGGGTATCTAGAGAGTGTGATAGTTTTAATAACTACCCCCACCCTAACGCGTACCCTAACCCTAACCCCTACCCTAACCCTATCGCGTACCCTAATCCTAACCTGTACCCTAAACCGAGCCCTAACCCTAACACTAACCCTAACCCTAATCCTAACCCATACCCTACGCCCTACCCGAACCCCTCCCCGAACCCTTACCCTAAGCCATACCCTAACCCTCACCCTAACCCTAACCCTAACCCTAAGCTACCCTTGACTGCTTCTGCCTCCAATAGATTTCCTAAGCACTAGTGTTTTAAGGAACAGGTTAAAAACAGAATCCTAATGTGATTTCTTGATAATGGGTGTGTTCCTTATATTCTCCTCGTGTCTAAACTCTTCTCCAAGGCTGGACCCCCAAATAATATTCCTTTACGTGATAAGGGGTATCTAGAGAGTGTGATAGGTTTAATAAATACCCCCACCCTAACGCGTACCCTAACCCTAATCCCTACCCTAACCCTAACGCGTACCCTAATCCTAACCCGTACCCTAAACCGAGCCCTAACCCTAACACTAACCCTAACCCTAACCCTAACCCATACCCTACGCCCTACCCGAACCCCTCCCCGAACCCGTACCCTAAGCCATACCCTAACCCTCACCCTAACCCTAACCCTAACCCTAAGCTACCCTTGACTGCTTCTGCCTCCAATAGATTTCCTAAGCACTAGTGTTTTAAGGAACAGGTTAAAAAGAGAATCCTAATGTGATTTCGTGATAATGGGTGTGTTCCTTATCTTCTCCTAGTGTCTAAACTCTTCTCCATGGCTGGACCCCCAATAATATTCCTGTACGTGCTAAGGGGTATCTAGAGAGTGAGATAGGTTTAATAACTACCCTCACCCTAACGCGTACACTAACCCTAACGCGTACCCTAATCCTAACCCGTACCCTAAACCGAGCCCTAACCCTAACACTAACCCTAACCCTAACCCTAACCCATACCCTACGCCCTACACGAACCCCTCCCCGAACCCGTGCCCTAAGCCGTACCCTAACCCTCACCCTAACCCTAACCCTAAGCTACCCTTGACGGCTTCTGCCTCCAATAGATTTCCTAAGCACTAGTGTTTTAAGGAACATGTTAAAAAGAGAATCCTAATGTGATTTCTTGATAATGGGTGTGTTCCTTATATTCTCCTCGTGTCTAAACTCTTCTCCATGGCTGGACCCCCAAATAATATTCCTTTATGTGCTAAGGGGTATCTAGAGAGTGTGATAGGTTTAATAACTACCCTCACCATAACGCGTACCCTAACCCTAACCCCTACCCTACCCCTAACGCATACCCTAATCCTAACCCGTACCCTAAACCGAGCCCAAACCCTAACACTAGCCCTAACCCTAACCCTAACCCATACCCTACGCCCTACCCGAACCCCTCCCCGAACCCGTATCGTAAGCCGTACCCTAACCCTCACCCTAACCCTAATCCTAACACTAAGCTACCCTTGACGGCTTCTGCCTCCAATAGATTTCCTAAGCACTAGTGTTTTAAGGAACTGGTTAAAAAGAGAATCCTAATGTGATTTCTTGATAATGGGTGTGTTCCTTATCTTCTGCTAGTGTCTAAACTCTTCTCCATGGCTGGACCCCCAAATAATATTCCTTTACGTGCTAGGGGGTATCTAGAGAGTGGGATAGGTTTAATAACTACCCTCACCCTAATGCGTACCCTAACCCTAACACCTACCCTAACCCTAACGCGTACAATAATCCTAACCCGTACCCTAAACCGAGCCCTAACCCTAACACTAACCCTAACCCTAACCCTAACCCATACCCTACGCCCTACACGAACCCCTCCCCGAACCCGTGCCCTAAGCCGTACCCTAACCCTCACCCTAACCCTAACCCTAACCCTAAGCTACCCATGACGGCTTCTGCCTCCAATAGATTTCGTAAGCACTAGTGTTTTAAGGAACATGTTAAAGAG